>NW_027210823.1:367500-380000 GCF_029030835.1 Brachyistius frenatus | reverse complement strand
GCTATTTTTCTTCAAAAACATCGTGAACAGGAGCTCTGCTGAAAGTATGACATCATAAAGTCTCCTTTCAAAATAAAACTGACTTTATTACCAACAAGTGTTCATTTCCAATCATTAGGCTCCGCCCCTTCTCCTCTCACCATCAAAACAAACTGCTGCGAGCTCACCACTACAACAGGAAGTGACGGGGTTTGTGGGTAATGTGGTTTTAAGATGGAATGAGGAACATGTTCAATGAGTTTTCTCCACTTCCAGCTGGAAGAGACTGAACTTTGTTTTAGCGTTGAATGAATGTGATTTAAAAAGCATCTGAAGCTCTTATTTTGAAGGCAGATGTGTTCTTTGTTTCTATATTTCAGCCACAGACCGTCTGTTCTGGAAAAGTTCGTCACTTTCGACTTGTTTTATTACTTTGACGTCCGTGATGGTTCTCTGAGTTCAACACAGGAAGAACAAATTAGAGGCCAAATATTTCAGCAGGTTTATTATCACAGGAAGTCACCACAGATGTCTCTTTATCAGGGAGGTGGTAAAAAAAAATGTTTTGACAAAAAACTTCAAATCAAATATTTTTGATTACAACCAAAGCCTGGATTTCCTGCTGTTTGAATCAGAGATGTAAATATTTCAATTTAGTTTTTGGCAATAAAACCACTCAAAACGGCTCTTAATACATTTGGAAATGCATCCAAACAAATATTCAGCAGACAAATGAAGCCGAAGATGCGGAACGTGTTTGAGGTGTAAGAGGTCAACATCAAACATCAGAGGTCAGAGGTCAGAGGTCAGGACTGTGCTCCCTGCAGCTGGTTGGACTTTAATGTCTCAGTAACGTGATGAGGTCAGCAGAAACAGAAACAGAAGCTGAGCAGCTGGTGAGTCGCTGTGTCGTCGCCATGGTTTCCGTCTGCTGGTGTGAGGAATGCGCTGTAGGACTCGTGTGTAGGCGGCACAATCACACCGCTGTCAGCAGGACGCAAACAAGCCGGCACGGCGCTGACGTGGACGTTTCTGTTTGTGACGCTGAGGAGTGAACGGCCGACAGACTCGCCAGAGGACTACTACTGACTTCCGGATGAGACCCACAGACAACAAATCCAACCTCATTCACAATGCTGCTTTCTGGTAGCTCCTCCCTGATTTTGTGATGTCACCATGGAAACCTGAAACTGGAGCAAAGAAACATCAGATTTGGTGTCAAACTGTAAACGGTCATCAGAGACTCTTGAAAGTCTTCAGAAAGTCTCCGGCGATGAAGCGACGAGCCGGGCGAGGTGTTCTGATGACATCACGTTTCAAGAGGGGCGGAGCTTCACCGTCCCAGACCGAAGAAGGCGTCAGGTCAGGAGACACCAGGTGGGTTTTCTTTGTGTCACCATGAATTGGTCCCTCAGAGTCAGACTGTCAACACCGAGTTCCACCGGGACCTTCTGAGGTTCTGTTCCAGCAGAGTGGAGGTCTGATCGGCTGCTCCGTGACCAGAGGCCAGGAAGCCGCGTTCTTAATTGGTCGGCTTTACGTAACAGAGCGGGCGAGCTGAAAGGACTCGGGCGAACCGAAGACGAGCCGGGAAATGACTGGTATGATATAATGTCCACTCTGCAGCGAAGGAGGATGAGGACGGTGGAGATGAAGAAGAGGACCTCCTCTCACACGCTCGTCTCTCAGAATGTTGGATCGATGGAAAAGTGATTGGTGGAACTTTTCCCACAGCAGGAGCGAGCGGAGGAGAGAGGCACTGTCACTTTAACTGAATAACCTGCCATAACAGAGACAGATAGGGGGGGGGGGGGGGGCATGCTGCTGGAACATGTGAGGCAGTTTATTTAGCAGCCTGATTGGAGAAGTTGTAAAACTGGAGCTCACAGAGGGAGGAGAGGAGAGGAGAGGAGAGGAGAGGAGAGGAGAGGAGAGGAGAGGAGAGGAGAGGAGAGGAGAGGAGAGGAGAGGAGAGGAGAGGAGAGGAGAGGAGAGGAGAGGAGAGGAGAGGAGAAAGGAAGGAGAGGAGGTGACAGGAAAGAGAGGAGGAAACAGGAAGGAGAGGAGGAGACATGAAGGAGAGGAGGTGACAGGAAGGCGAGGAGGTGACAGTAAAGAGAGGACGAGACAGGAAGGAGAGGAGGAGACAAGAAGGAGAGAAAGAGATAGAAAGAGAAAAGGGATAAAGACGGAAAGAAAGACGAGAGCCAACGAGGAGGAGGAGGATAGTCTTCGTCTTTATTTAATCTCATACGTGTTGGTAGTAATAAACTCTGATGAGTCACACAGATCATCTCGTCTCTACAGAGCAGACACAGAAACCACGGAGATGGGAGGGAGGAGGGAGCAGGTGGAGGAGGTGAAGAGGAGGAGGAGGCGAGGAGGGATTCCTTCTCCTAAAGGAGAGCGACAGCGTGACTCGGAGCGAGGACGGTAAACAAGATGTCCTCAGGACGGGAGACGTCCGTTTATGTCTCTGCATCTGAAGTCAGAAACGTTCTCTCAAAACTTTCATGAATGACCAACCTAATATCAACCAGTGATACACCGTCACACCTCAGAGTGATACACCGTCACACCTCAGAGTGATACACCGTCACACCGCAGAGTGATACACCGTCACACCCCAGAGTGATACACCGTCACACCGCAGAGTGATACACCGTCACACCCCAGAGTGATACACCGTCACACCCCAGAGTGATACACCGTCACACCCCAGAGTGATACACCGCCACACCGCAGAGTGATACACCGTCACACCGCAGAGTGATACACCGTCACACCTCAGAGTGATACACCGTCACACCGCAGAGTGATACACCGTCACACCGCAGAGTGATACACCGTCACACCCCAGAGTGATACACTGTCACACCGCAGTGATACACCGTCACACCCCAGAGTGATACACCGTCACACCTCAGAGTGATACACCGCCACACCGCAGAGTGATACACCGTCACACCGCAGAGTGATACACCGTCACACCTCAGAGTGATACACCGTCACACCGCAGAGTGATACACCGTCACACCGCAGAGTGATACACCGTCACACCTCAGAGTGATACACCGTCACACCTCAGAGTGATACACCGTCACACCCCAGAGTGATACACTGTCACACCGCAGTGATACACCGTCACACCGCAGAGTGATACACCGTCACACCTCAGAGTGATACTGTTAGGATTCCTATCTGTTCCCAGTGTGTTTTCCCCTGTTTAACCCCCGAATACCTTTCCTCCTGTGTCCTGTCATTTCCCTGTCTGTTTTTTCTCTCTCAGCAGTACCCTCCTCCAAGCACCGCCCACTACTGCACCTCTCCGGCAGCACAGCTGAGCGGCATTTCGAGTGGATTACGCCGGCCGCTACTTATTCCCTAGTCTCCTGCCCATCCGGTGTCAGTTCGTCCGTTGCCTACCCGTCAACCCGTCCAGTAAGTCCGTTCCGTCTCCCGTTGTTGAGATTACGATTCTGACCTATTTCCTGTTTCCTGCCGTTCAGTGTCGAGCCACGGGCATCACCTGCACGAAGAAGATTCCCTCCTCGGAGATCATCTGCGTCTTGGCAATCCTGTGTCGGAGATCCACTGTCAAGTGGTTCACCTGCACGGCGATCCTGTGTCGAGGGTTTGGGCGATCCTGTGTCGAGTCGCGGACGTCACACAGTCGATCCAGCCAATCAGCTCGCTGAGGAGAGATCTGGGGATTCCCCCAGCAGAGCATCGCCATTTCGGCTACGTCACCCGGCCACGTGTCAAGGAGAACCCCGGGATTCCCTCGGGTGGCGAAGCTCAGATTGACACAGACTCTTGGCGTGCATTTCCTGTTTGCACTAACTGCCCGGGAAATAAAGACCTGATTCTTAAGAGATTTTGCCGTGTGTCTGCATTTGGGTTCGTTTATCCCCTCACCACATAACAGATACACCGTCACGCCGCAGAGTGATACAATCCTTCCGTCTGATACCTGAGAGTTCGGATTAAATATAATAAATAAACGCATAAAGATGTCATGAAATATGAACGCTGAGCAGACAGAAGAGTTCAAATGATTCTTTTCCTCAATCCTGCCACCAGCGGAGAAACAAAGCATCCTGCCTGATGACATCATCCACCCCCCTCCCCTCCTCCTCCCTCCACCTTTATTATCTAGGCCTAAAAAAAGAAACCCCCCCTCCACCCAACCAATCCTCCCATTACCAGCGTTCAAGACCTGCTCGGTGCCGTTCAGGCCGACAGGAGGCTCGTCGCTTTGAAGAGGAACAAACGATCCCATTCTGCTTTTCATTGTCTGAAGCTGCTTCGGAGCCAAAAGCCTGTTTGTCACAGAAAATTAGAGGAGACGCAGCGACAGCACGATAATGTCGTGTTGAGACAACAGAAATCAGGGTGAGTCTGTAATAACTTCAATTAAAGACCGTGAACATCTGCCGGCACTCAAGTTATTATTTCAGAGGAGTCGGACGATGAAATCTAACGTTTCTTAAAGCAACATCAGAATCTACATTTAACAAATGTTTATTATAATATCAGTGCAGGTGTTAAATGTTTTTAAATTCTTTAAACCTGCATTGTTTGTTTTTTGAGGTCTTGAGGCCAAACTCCTACCTGCCCAAAACTACATTATGGTGGAGACCAAAAATAGAGCTGAAAGAGACAAAAATAGAGGTTAAAGATGCCAAACATAAAGATAATAGAGACTAAAAATAGAGCTAAAAGACACCAAGCATTGAGTTCAACCAGACCAAAATGAAGAGCTAAAAGAGACCAAAGGTATCGCTCATGCTGGTGTTCAACCTGAATGATTTTCAGTTTGTAGATGCGGTGACACTAAAGATAACCAGTTTTATCTGAGACATCAATACACACCGAGAGGAAGGAGAAACAGACGTCCAGCCGACCAATGAAATGACATTTACAGAAATACTATTAAGAGATCCGCATCGCTACATATCAGATTATCTGTGTGTGTGTTTGTCTACTAAAAACACTTCTTTTCTGTCGGGGGGTGGGTGGGGTGGGGGTGAGGAGCTTTCAAAAGGTCAGACAGCTATTTTTCATTTCTGCTAAATGTCTCAATCAAATGTACTGTGAAGCCGGAGCAGAGAGCCTGACATTTAAAACCCGAGTAGAACCAGAGACGGACTGAACGCTGGCTCAGTCCGCTTTACTGGACCGAGTCAGAACAGAACCGGGCCAGGAAGTACCGCCCCGGTGGACGGGAATATCGGCTCTGAAAAACAAAGGGGTGGATGTGTGAGGCAATTCTGGGAGGTGAAGTTTAAATTTGTTTTGCTCATTCCGGGAGGAAACAGCAGCTCAGTCCAAATCCAGAACCAATTACAGCTCCGACTGGGAGGTTCAGTATGAAGACCAGATGGGATCCTGGCAGCAAAACATCCCATCCCCCCAAAAAACACCAGCAAGCCACACACACACATAAACAACTCCACTCTCTCCCCCCGTACTGATTGGCTTTCAAACATCCAGCTCAGTGGAAGCTAATGGCGCTCAATAACATTCATCTTAACCTACTTTTCAGCAACAATCTACATAAATACTCTGCGATCTCCGAGGAGAGAGACGGCACCAGACGAATTACAGCCCGGCGGCTGCAGTGGGCGATGTGCATGTTTGTGTGTTTGTCTGCTGCTTTGAGACGAGCTGATGTGGAGCTCAATGCTCCCGAGGCTCGCAGTAGATCAAAGAAGCCCCGGCAGCACCGCCGTTAAATGCAGATGATTTTCCTGGTCGTCATTTACAGTCGCAGCCTGCTGACACAAATCACTCCAGCCGTTTCCAATCAGCAGCTGCTCCCCAGGGTGCCTTTGTCTTCCCAACGCTGAAGGTTAGATAAGAAGTGAGTAGCTCCGATGCAGCAGAGACTCACTGCAGTCAGCGCTGGTTCAGCACCACGGACAGCTCCACTTGCACTGCAGCCTGCAGGTGCACTTTACTTCTACTACTACTAATACTATTACTGTTCCTACTCCTACCACTACTACTACTACTACTACTACTATTACTAATACTGCCACTACTACTACTATTACTTCCACTTCCACTTCTACTTCTACTACTACTAATACTACTATTACGACTGCCACTACTACTAATGCTGTCACTACTACTACTAGGTAGGTAGGTATATACTTTATTATATATTATATATATATTATATTATACATATTATATACATATTATATATATATATATATATACTATGACTGCCGGTTCAGCACCATGGACAGCTCTACCTGAAATGCAGCCTGCAGGTATTCAGCCACTCATTCAGGGTTCACTACATATAGCACTACTAGTGCTACTACTACTACTACTACTACTACTACTACTACTACAACCACCACTACTACAACATTAGGTTCAGCACCACGGACAGCTGCGCCAGCACTGCAGCCTGCAGGTACTCTGGTACTCTATACTTCTACTACTACTACACCTAGTTCAGCACCGTGGACAGCTCTGCCTGCAGGTACACAGCTGCTTATACTGTGTTCAGTACAGTGTGGTGATGATGATGATGATGATGATGATGATGATGATGATGATGATGACGATGACGATGACAATGACGACGATGATGACGGTAACAGTGACGTTGATATCTCCGTGTTTTATTCACCACAGTGTTGTACTGATCTTCCTCACAGCTTCATACGGCTCAGATCAAATAAATAAATCAGAGTGACTGCCCCCACCTCCCCCCGCTCCTCTCATCTTTCTGAAGGTAGAGCGAGCTTCATCCTTCTAACCCATCTGTGTGTCTCTGTGAGGAAGACGATGCTGCAGAGCGAGCTGAAGAGCTGAGCTGTGAGTCTCTGCAGGCAAAGGACGAACCTCCACACGGCAATCAAAGGGCTCGGCACGGCGCCCCTCACCGGACACACACACACACACTCACACATTCACACTCACACACACACACACACACACACACTCACACTCACACACACACCCAGCGTGGAGACACAGGGCATCCCTTAATGAATCCCACCATTCAGGCTCCATGTTCGGGGTAAAACTGGGACACCCTCCTGAGAATCCTTTTATTCTAATAAATGGAGCCTTTCATTACCGTCAATATGGTTTATATTAAAAGTAAAAATCTAGATGGAACGTTGGCCTTCAGGAAATAAAACAATACTTTTATTCTTGTATCCTCGTCAGATTCGTCCTTGAAGATGAATCTGGTCTTTTCCTCCATGCTGGTTCAATGCTCTTCACTTTCAGCGGAGACAAAAGGATTCCCGGAAGTCTGCAGGAGGGTTTATGGAAAAGTGGAGCACGAGTTCATCCGCAGAGTGATGGGAGCTTTATGGAGGGGGGGGGGCTGCATCTGTGTGGAGGAGGTGGAAAGGAGGTGGAGGTGTGGGGGTGTTGGGGGTTAAGCTGTCATTGCTCTACATCCCTTCACCCCTGGATCAGAGGGGGGAGGGGTGATCCCGCTCCGACCCGGAAACCAAAACAAATCCTCAAACAAACTAAAGACCCCCCACCACCAGTTACTGTACAAGGCTGCAGTCTCCCACAACCCCCCCCCCCAGACTGGAGCCTGCTCTCAGTAATCATAGAAAAGCTGTCGATCCGTCCGTCTGTCTGTCTGCTGGAGTCTTCAGGTGATAAACAGACAGTTCAACACTCAGAGGAGGAAGACGACCGGAGAGCGAACGAGACACCAGGAGGAGCAGGAGGAGTAGGAGGAGATCATTCTGGTACTTCATGAATGAATACCAACATGTAATAATATGCTGCCATCCAGACAACGTCTCTTTCAGGGAAGGTCTTGTTTATTTCAGCAGAACAACGTCCAACCACATTCTGCACGTATTCCAACAGCATGGTTCTCTAGTAGAAGAGTCCGCTGATAAACTGGCCTCCTGCAGTCCAGACCTGTCAATCATTGAAAACATCTGGAGCATCAGGACATGAACAATACAACAAAGGAGACCCTGAACTGTTGAGCAGCTGAAATCCTCTATCAGGCAAGAATGGGACCACATTTCACTTTCTAAACTCCAGAAACTGGTCTCATCAGTTCCTCAACATTTCCAGAGTGTTGTTAAAAGAAGAGTTGATGCAGCTCAGTGGTGAACATGATCCTGGAACAACTTATAGAGACGTGTTGCTGACATCAGATTCAAAATGAGAAGATATCTTTATAAAACAATAAAATGTCTCAGTTTCAATATTTGATATGTTGTCTTTGGTCTTTTTATAATTAAATATAAGTTTATGTGATTTGTAAATCATCACATTCTGTTTTTATTTACATTTTACACAAACATCTTTTTGGTTGTAAATTCAGGCTGATTTTGACACAATTTACTGGTTTGAACGCAGCCTGTTCATCTGACCTGATCTGACAGCTTCCTCTCACTCATCACAAAACTCAGCGCTGACGTCAGTGTCTCGACCCCAAAGAACCACAACAACAACAACAACAAGTGAAGAAGAGATGGAAGCTGCAGAAGGAGGCGGAGAGACGAACAGCGCCGGTGTTCCTCTTTTAACTCTCCGGGGGGGATGATGAAGGGGTGAGCGCTAGCTGCGAGCTACGTGCCCCCCACCCCTCCCCCCACCCCTCCTGCTGCGAGAGCCAACAACCCACAACCAGGCTGCAACCGACACACACACACACACACACACACACACACACACACACACACACACACACACACACACACACACACACACAGTGAGGAACACACAAGTCAAACCGTTTCCCCCCCGACGAGCTAACAGTCCTCTGAAACTGCGTTGGAGGATGTTTAAGCGGAGGCTGCCTGAAGGACTCGGTGTCTGCGGGCTCCTCGGGTCCAACCGGAGGAACCAGATGTGGCTGCTGCAGCTAAAGGGGGCGTGAATTAGTAATACAGGTGTGAAAGAGCCTCTAACATCCTCATGAATAAGTGAAGAGAGTGAAATGAGACGGCGGGTCGGAGCCTTTGGATGGATTCCTGTGCTGCGTTCAGGGACTCTGAATCTGCAGCAGCACCTCCAAGGAGAGAAAACACGAGACGTCTGCTGCTGTTTATAACACCAACAACAGCTCCAAACGTTCTGCTCACAGAACTCCACATCAACGTTCAACAGCACAATAGAACTCGGATCAGCCCATTCGACCGGCCGGCACCGCTGACCCCTGTGACCCCAACGACCCACACGTGACCCCTGTGACCCCAACGACCCTCTGTGTGTTATCGACCCATCGACAGGTGAAATCCTGGAACTCCTCACCAGAACCGAAGGAACGTTTTCTAGAACCTCAACAAGCTCCAGTTAGTTTGAGTCGACACAATAAATCCAGTTTGGTTGTGAGACTTCAACACGTCACTGAATAAATGAAACACTGAATACGAGCAGGATTCGTTCTCTTCTAACAGCTGTTTCAGGGTCTGACTGGAATATGAAGACCGACTCGTCCATGAAGTCATTAAAACAACATTGAAACAACGGTTCAGTCCAACCGGCCCTCAGAGGCTCCGTCATTAAAAACAGGACCATGATATCGTTTCACTTCAACATCTCTTTTATTTCTGCCTGAAGCTGTCATGTGTCACCGAGCCCTGAAATCACCGCTGATATGGAGGCTGGTTTCAACTCAGATCTGATGTGTTGGAGCGATTAAAGATTAAACGGCAGTAAACGGGGCAGCGATGGAAAGTGGCTTCACGTCAGCAGCCGGGCTTCAAATGTGGAGCAGATGCAGGAAGCAGGAAGCAGGAAGCAGGAAGTAGCAGCAGCTCCAGAGGAACCGAGGGACGACTCTGATAATGAGAGATATGAAACCAAAAGATCTCCAATGAAACGGAGGATCGGAAAACGAGAGAAAAACGATTGTTGGTGTCTTAGACAGAAACGTTCCTCTTCATCTTTCATCATAGAGAGACGGAACATATCTGGAATGAAACTGCTCGACTCGGTTCTTCGGTTCTTCGTCTATGTGCCGAAGAGAAAATGGACTTTAAAGTTGCATCAAGTTCAATCATCCATCTCTGTTTCTGGACTGGATGATTCCTGACGTACTAAATGTCCAGATAACCAGCAGAACTTCCTCTTCCTGATGGAACCGCTGGTTTCTCTCCACGATGACGAGCTTTCAGATCCAGTTCAGAAATCACCGCTGACCTCTGAGCCATCTCCAGCTTTTTTAGAGAAAGTCGACGATCTCAGAATCAATTGAGTAGATGGAAGCAGACGTTGACGTTGTGGTCCTGCTTGAACCTGCTGTTCTTCAGCTTCTCCTCCAGATGTTCTGAACACGGTCCGTGTTTTCAGTTCATCCCGGAGGTGTCGGACGGGGTCGAGGTTATTCGCAGGCCGGTCGGGCTGCTGGCGGGGGTTTCCTTATGAAGGCGTTGTCATGGTAACAGGAGGAAAACACCGCATCCCCAATCAGCCGCTGAGATCTCCAGACCGGCTGAGTCTCGGGGAGCAGCTGCCGTCCGGTGACCCGGTGAGTGTTCAGACACGTATTAGCTGCGAGAGTGTCCAGCTGTGAGGAGATGCAGAAACTCAGCGGGGAGCCGAACTCGTCTCAGCAGCCTGTTAGCTGCTTCCTGCATCCTCCCGCTGCGTCAGCAGTTTCCTGTCGGCTGCAACATCGCCGACCTTCATTCGGGTCATAAATCCACCGACTGCTCGCTCCGAAGATACGAAGACGTTCCTGTCAGCACTTCTGGCAGCGAAGGTTTGGCGCTGATCCGCCTTCAGCAGCCGAACCTCGAAGGAGAAGCACCGGCTTCAAAATGGATTCAGTTACATTTCATTTGTTGTCATTTCTCATTATGAATTTCTTTCTTTCTTTCATTAATTGTTTCGTTTTTTCATCAGAAAAAGTTTGAAAAGCTTTTTGGAGTTTCCCCGTTTTGTCTGACCGGCAGTTTGAAACAAAGATATTGAGTTTGGTGAGATGAGGCAACAACCTCCGAACCGACCGCTGCCGGAGGCGACTTCTCCGCCCATCCACTAACCAGAACTGTAAACCACAAGTCCCAAACCAGTTAACACCGGTCCACAGTTTATCTGAAAATCATCTAAACCGGGTTAAAAACCAGTTCAACACCAGTTTAAATCTGTCCTGATCTAAAACTGGTCCTAAACCCAACATCAGCAGCTTCCTCTCAAACCTCTGAAGTAAACACACGTCCTTCCTTTCAGCTGTAGAAACCAGCGCTGGCGTGACGTTAAGCTTCCTCAGGTGTTTCCAGCTGAACTGAAGCATCGTTTCGTCTCCGCGGCGACGCCGACAGCTGATCGATGGTTTCATGAAACTTTTATCACTCCAGTCTGGAGGACAGATTAACGGCGCTTTGCCCCTAATGGCTGCTCCTAAATCACTGGAATCAGAGAGGGCGGAGCCACAGGGGACGACACACACACACACACACACGCACACTCACACACACTCACTCACACACACACACTTACACTCACACACACACACACGCACACGCACACACACGCTCACACACTCACCACACTCACACACACGCACACGCACACGCACACACGCACACACACACACACGCTCACACACTCACACTCACACACACACACACACACACACACACACACACACACACACACACACACACACACACACACACACGCACACACACACACACACACACTCACACACACACACACACACACACACACACACACACACACACACACACACTCACACACACTCACACACACACACACTCGTTTTTCATGTTCTGTGTTTTTCTCTTAAAGTTTGAGAGTTGTGTCTCAAAGATCGGAGCCATCCCTGAATGCAGCATTACACTTTCAACAGGAGAACTTGAAACAAATGAGTCCCATTAGATTCAAAGTAGATGTAATGAGCAGAAAGTCAACGTGGTGACTTCAGTGAACGAAGCGTGCCGTCTCTGCAGGTTTGAACGTCACCACGGACGTCACGTTGAAACGGACCAGCTGAGTATAAATGAATCTTGAAAGTGTGTGTTGTGCAGGAGAACTCAGACCGACTCCTTCAGGACGATGATACGGTTGGCGCTCCGTATGAAGCCGCCACAGACTGGAAGTCATCACTGTCACTCATCAGCTGTAAGTACGGCTTACACCAGCTGACGAGACGTAAATCTGACAGCTGACTGCTCCGTCTCCGGGACGGGATTATCAATCTGTTACTGGAAGAAAATACAAACATGGAGCTGGAAACTACAAGACACATTTCATCTCCACGGCAACGAGTGGAGACCAAGACTGAAATCCTGATCCTCTTACTGACGGAGAAGGAGACACAGAAATCCTATCACACTGGGAGTGTTAGTGTGTGTGTGTGTGTGTGTGTGTGTGTGTGTGTGTGTGTGTGTGTGTGTGTGTGTGTGTGTGTGTGTGTGTGTGTGTGTGTGTGTGTGTGTGTGTGCGTGTGCGTGTGTGAGTGCGTGCGTGCGTGCGTATCATTCCGTCACTCCATATCACTCCGTATCACTCCGTCTCACTCCATATCACTCTGTGTCATT
>NW_027210823.1:347500-362500 GCF_029030835.1 Brachyistius frenatus | reverse complement strand
CGGTAACCATGGCGACGCAGGGTAATAATGCAGAGAAGAGGGAGTTTTACAAACAATGCAGAGGCCCTTCCGACAACACTGTGTGTGTGTGTGTGTGTGTGTGTGTGTGTGTGTGTGTGTGTGTGTGTGTGTGTGTGTGTGTGTGTGTGTGTGTGTGTGTGTGTGTGTGTGTGTGTGTGTGTGTGTGTGTGTGTGTGTGTGAGAGTTTACTGCAGAGTCTCTGCTGTAATGCAGCACTACAGCCGAGCAGGTCTCTCACACACACACACACACACACACACACACACACACACACACACACACACACACACACACACACACACACACACACACACACACACACACACACACATACACTGGTTCTGAGTCAGGAGGCGGTTCTTTGGTCCGTCTGTGAGGTCATCAGTGAACGGTGGAGGGATGCTGCAGCCCGCCCCCGGTGCTCATGGGTAATCACCAACTGCTCATTAAAAGGTTTCATTCCTAACCGGACTCTCCGTCCTCTTCTCACTCTGCACCAGAACCACTCATCCGACCCGTCGTGGACCTGTCGGGGCTTTTAGAGGATCAAGAGGAGGAGTTTATTTATCCACCGCGAGTTACGCGAGGCCGGATCAGAGAGGGAATAAAGTACAGCGGCGGTTCAGCTGATAATTTCAGTCCTGGATGCAGGAAGTGCTGACTCAGGGGGAAAGTCCAGATTACTTTTGGAAAAGGATGAAAGAGAGAGAGAGAAGTAGGATTTATGCTCCATTTCATTAAGTTTTTGGCTGCGGGAACCGTCGGGAGCTTATCTGCAGCCAGAACCGTCCCTGCTGATTACCAGCTATTGATTGAGGCTTTAAATTGGTGTCTGTCGAGGACGGAGGACGTGACAGGAAGCGTGACCGGATTAAAGAGGAGAGCAGCTTCAGCTAACGGTTAGCATCCTTGAACCTGGTTCCTTGCTCATATGGAACCTCTCCGTTAAAGACAGCTCTGAACAGGACCGGTACCACACGGAACCATCCAACACCACAAACATCCAAACCAGATATCCATACGTCGGATACTTCTACTTTAACACGGTTTCGTCTCTAAACATTAAACTGATTTGTGGCCACGTACGAGTCTGACTTGTGCCGCAGTTACCGGCCAACATCTACCGACGGCATGTGCGGCGTTTAGGGAACGTCTGTGAACTGGAGCTCCAGTCTCCCCTCTAAACCGCATGGAAACAGAAAGTTTGTAAAATAATGTGATGAAAGTTTCAGGAACCAGAATAAAGTCAACGAATGGAAACCTGTCCAGTTGGAGAATTTATCTTCCAACGATATTGAGCAGATGCTGCTGCCCAGCGGGGGTCCGAACCTCAGCGTGTGCACGGGAACACATCGGCTACATATCTACAGATAACAGCTTAGAAATCAGCAGCACTTACAGGATGGTGATGGAGACGCCTCCGCAACCTCAACCTCCAACGCTAAAAACCTCAACCTCCAACGCTAACTACCTCAACCTCCAACACTAACTACCTCAACCTCCAACACTAACTACCTCAACCTCCAACACTAACAACCTCAACCTCCAACGCTAAAAACCTCAACCTCCAACGCTAACAACCTCAACCTCCAACGCTAACAACCTCAACCTCCAACGCTAACAACCTCAACCTCCAACGCTAACAACCTCAACCTCCAACGCTAACAACCTCAACCTCCAACACTAACTACCTCAACCTCCAACGCTAACTACCTCAACCTCCAACACTAACTACCTCAACCTCCAACGCTAACTACCTCAACCTCCAACGCTAACAACCTCAACCTCCAACGCTAACTACCTCAACCTCCAATGCTAACTACCTCAACCTCCAACGCTAACAACCTCAACCTCCAACGCTAACTACCTCAACCTCCAACGCTAACAACCTCAAACTCCAACGCTAACTACCTCAACCTCCAACACTAACAACCTCAACCTCCAACACTAACTACCTCAACCTCCAACGCTAACAACCTCAACCTCCAACACTAACTACCTCAACCTCCAACGCTAACTACCTCAACCTCCAACACTAACAACCTCAACCTCCAACACTAACTACCTCAACCTCCAACGCTAACAACCTCAACCTCCAACGCTAACAACCTCAACCTCCAACACTAACTACCTCAACCTCCAATGCTAACTACCTCAACCTCCAACGCTAACAACCTCAACCTCCAACGCTAAAAACCTCAACCTCCAACGCTAACAACCTCAACCTCCAACGCTAACAACCTCAACCTCCAACACTAACAACCTCAATCTCCAACGGAAACAACCTCAACCTCCAACGCTAACAACCTCAACCTCCAACACTAACAACCTCAACCTCCAACACTAACAACCTCAACCTCCAACACTAACAACCTCAACCTCCAACACTAACAACCTCAACCTCCAACACTAACTACCTCAACCTCCAACTCTAACTACCTCAATCTCCAATGCTAACTACCTCAACCTCCAACACTAACTACCTCAACCTCCAACGCTAACTACCTCAACCTCCAACGCTAACAACCTCAACCTCCAACACTAACTACCTCAACCTCCAACACTAACTACCTCAACCTCCAACACTAACAACCTCAACCTCCAGCGCTAACTACCTCAACCTCCAACACTAACAACCTCAATCTCCAACGGAAACAACCTCATCCTCCAACCTCCAACTAACAACCTCAACCTCCAACGCTAACAACCTCAACCTCCAACGCTAGCAACCTCAACCTCCAACACTAACAACCTCAACCTCCAACACTAACAACAGGTTGTTACAACCTCAACCTCCAACGCTAACTACCTCAACCTCCAACGCTAACAACCTCAACCTCCAACACTAACAACCTCAACCTCCAACACTAACTACCTCAACCTCCAACGCTAACTACCTCAACCTCCAACACTAACTACCTCAACCTCCAACACTAACTACCTCAACCTCCAACGCTAACTACCTCAACCTCCAACACTAACAACCTCAACCTCCAACACTAACTACCTCAACCTCCAACACTAACTACCTCAACCTCCAACACTAACAACCTCAACCTCCAGCGCTAACTACCTCAACCTCCAACACTAACAACCTCAACCTCCAACGGAAACAACCTCAACCTCCAACGCTAACAACCTCAACCTCCAACGCTAACAACCTCAACCTCCAACGCTAACAACCTCAACCTCCAACACTAACAACCTCAACCTCCAACGCTAACAACCTCAACATCCAACGCTAACTACCTCAACCTCCAACGGAAACAACCTCAACCTCCAACACTAACAACCTCAACCTCCAACACTAACTACCTCAACCTCCAACACTAACAACCTCAACCTCCAACGCTAACAACCTCAACCTCCAACGCTAACAACCTCAACCTCCAACACTAACAACCTCAACCTCCAACCTCCCTCAACCTCCAACTAACAACCTCAACCTCCAACACTAACAACCTCAACCTCCAACGCTAACAACCTCAACCTCCAACACTAACAACCTCAACCTCCAACACTAACTACCTCAACCTCAAACCCTCAACCTCCAACACTAACAACCTCAACCTCCAACAACTACCTCAACCACTAACCCTCAACCTCCAACGCTAACTACCTCAACCTCCAACACTAACCCTCAACCTCCAACCTCTAACAACCTCAACCTCCAACACTAACAACCTCAACCTCCAACGCTAACAACCTCAACCTCCAACACTAACAACCTCAACCTCCAACCTCCAACACTAACTACCTCAACCTCCAACACTAACAACCTCAACCTCCAACACTAACAACCTCAACCTCCAACACTAACAACCTCAACCTCCAACACAAACAACCTCAACCTCCAACACTAACAACCTCAACCTCCAACACTAACACTACCCTCAACCTCCAACACTAACAACCTCAACCTCCAACACTAACAACCTCAACCTCCAACACTAACAACCTCCAACACTAACAACCTCAACCTCCAACACTAACAACCTCAACCTCCAACACTAACAACCTCAACCTCCAACACTAACAACCTCAACAACCTCACAACCTCAACCTCCAACGGAAACAACCTCAACCTCCAACGCTAACAACCTCAACCTCCAACACTAACAACCTCAACCTCCAACACTAACAACCTCAACCTCCAACACTAACAACCTCAACCTCCAACACTAACAACCTCAACCTCCAACGCTAACAACCTCAACCTCCAACACTAACAACCTCAACCTCCAACACTAACAACCTCAACCTCCAACGCTAACAACCTCAACCTCCAACACTAACAACCTCAACCTCCAACACTAACAACCTCAACCTCCAACACTAACAACCTCAACCTCCAACACTAACTACCTCAACCTCCAACGCTAACAACCTCAACCTCCAACACTAACAACCTCAACCTCCAACGCTAACAACCTCAACCTCCAACACTAACAACCTCAACCTCCAACACTAACAACCTCAACCGCCAACGCTAACAACCTCAACCTCCAACCTCAACCTCCAACACTAACAACAGGTTGTTACAACCTCAACCTCCAACGCTAACTAACTCAACCTCCAACGCTAACTACCTCAACCTCCAGCGCTATCTACCTCATCCTCCAACCCTAACAACCTCAACCTCCAACGCTAACTACCTCAACCTCCAGCGCTAACTACCTCAACCTCCAACACTAACAACCTCAACCTCCAACACTAACCTCCAACACTAACCTCAACCTCCAACGCTAACACCTCAACCTCCAACCTCCTCCAACACTAACAACCTCAACCTCCAACGCTAACTACCTCAACCTCCAACGCTAACTACCTCAACCTCCAACGCTAACTAACCTCATCCTCCAACCCTAACAACCTCAACCTCCAATGCTAACTACCTCAACCTCCAGCGCTAACTACCTCAACCTCCAACGCTAACAACCTCCAACCTCCCTCAACCTCCAATGCTAACTACCTCAACCTCCAACGCTAACTAACCTCCAACCTCAACCTCCAACACTAACTACCTCAACCTCCAACGCTAACAACCTCAACCTCCAACACTAACAACCTCAACCTCCAACACTAACAACCTCAACCTCCAAACTACCTCAACCTCCAACACTAACAACCTCAACCTCCAACACTAACAACCTCAACCTCCAACACTAACAACCTCAACCTCCAACGCTAACTACCTCAACCTCCAACACTAACAACCTCAACCTCCAACACTAACAACCTCAATCTCCAACGCTAACAACCTCAACCTCCAACGGAAACAACCTCAACCTCCAACACTAACAACCTCAACCTCCAACACTAACAACCCTAACCTCCAACACTAACAACCTCAACCTCCAACACTAACAACCTCAATCTCCAACGCTAACAACCTCAACCTCCAACGGAAACAACCTCAACCTCCAACACTAACTACCTCAACCTCCAACACTAACAACCTCAACCTCCAACGCTAACTACCTCAACCTCCAACACTAACAACCTCAACCTCCAACGCTAACTACCTCAACCTCCAACGCTAACTACCTCAACCTCCAACACTAACAACCTCAACCTCCAACGCTAACTACCTCAACCTCCAACGGAAACAACCTCAACATCCAACGCTAACAACCTCAACCTCCAATGGAAAGACAGAAAGACAACGTGACGCTCCTCCACAGCTTTGTTTATCATCTCTCTGCTTCCAAATTCTGCAGCATCTGGTTGAATTCTAGAAGACGGGGAGGGGTGGTGGTGGATGGGGGAGGGGGAAAAGGGAGGGGCGGGTTGTATTAGGTTGAACGCGTCCTGTGGGAAGAAGCTGTGAATAATCTGAAGCATTAACCGAACTCCCATCATGAGAACCGATAACAACTCGTTCAGTCGGCAGGAGTTCAGAGAGGAAGGGAGGGTGGGGGGCATGAAAAGGGGGGTGGTAGATGTAGAGAGGGGAGGGGGGCATTCCTCCGGTTGTCATGGTAACCGAGTCCTCAGCTGGGAAGGTGAGTGAGTGGGAGGGGGGTGGGAGGGGGCCAGCAGTCCCCCCCCCCAGAAAGGAGAAAATGAAAAGAAAGAAAAGAAACCAAAATAAACGTGTTCCTTTACATCCTGCACTCATACTTAATTACGTCTGTTCCTTCAAAAGCCTCCGAGTACGTCTGCTACATCAACATCAGCGATGTCACCATGGAAACCTGAGGGGACATTAGTGATGTCACCATGGAAACCTGAAACTGGAGATCAGATTTGATGTCAAACTGTAAACGGTCATCAGAGACTCTTGAAAGTCTTCAGAAAGTCTCCGGCGATGAAGCTACGAGCCGGGCGAGGTGTTCTGATGACATCACGTTTCAAGAGGGGCGGAGCGTCACCGTCCCAGACCGAAGAAGGCGTCAGGTCAGGAGACACCAGGTGGGTTTTCTTTGTGTCACTGTGAATTGGTCCCCCAGAGTCAGACTGTCAACACCGAGTTCCACTGGGACCTTCGGAGGGGGACATTCACTGTGAACCACTTGAACTGTGTCACCATGGCAACAGGCTTCTCCAACATGACAACACGTTGAAGATTTTGTTCCCCAAAAATGTCTCCCAAGATCTGATGCAAGGAACAAGCCTGAAAACCAATGTTGGATGGATGTGATCTTCAGTCTCTCAGCTGTTTGATAACAGCCATGACTCTATAGCGAAACCACTGCATGGGATCAGGAACACTCGGCTGTCAGCAGGAGTTATAAAGGTTCTGTTCTCCAAAATCTGCTGTTTCTGTGCTCCAGTTTCAGGTTTCCATGGTAACATCACTAATGTTCTCGTACCAGCGGTCACGTTAACGTGGTGAACTCAGTGATGATGATGATGAGACGACACTCTGAATACTTCCTGATGGAGGTTGTTGGTCCTCCTGCTCCGTGCTGCGTTCAGGAACACTCTGAATACTTCCCGATGGAGGTTGTTGGTCCTCCTGCTCCGTGCTGTGTTCAGGAACACTCTGAATACTTCCCGATGGAGGTTGTTGGTCCTCCTGCTCCGTGCTGCGTTCAGGAACACTCTGAATACTTCCCGATGGAGGTTGTTGGTCCTCCTGCTCCGTGCTGTGTTCAGGAACACTCTGAATACTTCCCGATGGAGGTTGTTGGTCCTCCTGCTCCGTGCTGCGTTCAGGAACAGTCTGAATACTTCCCGATGGAGGTTGTTGGTCCTCCTGCTCCGTGCTGCGTTCAGGAAAATTCTGAATACTTCCTGATGAACTTTGTTGGTCCTCCTGCTCCGTGCTGCGTTCAGGAACAGTCTGAATACTTCCCGATGGAGGTTGTTGGTCCTCCTGCTCCGTGCTGCATTCAGGAACACTCTGAATACTTACCGATGGAGGTTATTGGTCCTCCTGCTCCGTGCTGCGTTCAGGAAAATTCTGAATACTTCCTGATGAACTTTGTTGGTCCTCCTGCTCCGTGCTGCGTTCAGGAACACTCTGGACTAATTGGTCCTCTTGCTCCGTGTGCAACATTTAATTTGTTTGAATGACATTTAAAATGTTCCTTCAATAAATAAACCGAGTCCTTTGATAAACTGTGTCAACACTGAAACATCTTTCTGGACTGAATTAAACTGTTAAAGCTATTTCTCATGTTTTATCTTCCTCTGAATGCAATTAAATCACAGCAGAAATATCTGTGGTTTCATATTTAATGCACCATAATGAAGTAAGGCCAATAAAAAAAGCACCACACCACACACACACACACACACACACACACACACACACACACACACACACACACACACACACACACACACACACACACACACACACACACAGCAGTGTATACATATGCAGTGAGAGTGATGGGAGTGTTACCACCTGCAACCTGCTGATAATGAAGCTGTATTTCAGCCACCTAAAGGAAGCCATCTGTGCTGGGACTCTCCCTGCTGCACACACACACACACACACACACACACACACACACACACACACACACAGACACACACACACACACACACACACACACACACACACACACACACACACACACACACACACACACACACACACACACACACACACACACACACACACACACACACACACACACACACACACACACACACTGCTGCACGCCTCTGCTGGTGCCGAGGGACAAAACACAGTCTTTAGAATGTTCAATAACATGAGACATTCATTACAACACAACTGGGACTGGGACACACACACATTCCTATTACAGGTTGGAGACAGATCAAAGAGAATGCTGTCCTCCTGGTGTCAGAAGGATCAGAATTCAGGTTTTTAAGAGAACTATTGTCCAAAATGCAATATAATATTCATAATTATGTTTATTATGAACGTGTCATCCCATATAGTCAAAGCAGATGTTCTCCACCTCTGAGCCTGGTTCTGTTGGAGGTTTCTTCATGTTAAAAGAGAGTTTTGCCTTTTGTTGGATGTTTCTTCTGTTAAAAGAGAGTTGTTCCTTCTGTTGGAGGTTTCATATGTTAAAAGAGAGTTTTTCCTTCTATTGGAGGTTTCTTCTGTTAAAATAGAGTTTGTCCTTCTGTTGGAGGTTTCATATGTTAAAAGAGAGTTTTTCATTCTGTTGGAGGTTTCTTCTGTTAAAATAGAGTTTGTCCTTCTGTTGGAGGTTTCTTCTGTTAAAAGAGAGTTTTTCATTCTGTTGGAGGTTTCTTCTGTTAAAATAGAGTTTGTCCTTCTGTTGGAGGTTTCTTCTGTTAAAAGAGAGTTGTTCCTTCTGTTGGAGGTTTCTTCTGTTAAAAGAGAGTTTTTCCTTCTGTTGGAGGTTTCATATGTTAAAAGAGAGTTTTTCCTTCTGTTGGAGGTTTCTTCTGTTAAAAGAGAGTTTTTCCTTCTGTTGGAGGTTTCTTCTGTTAAAAGAGAGTTTTTCCTTCTATTGGAGGTTTCTTCTGTTAAAAGAGAGTTTTTCCTTCTGTTGGAGGTTTCTTCTGTTAAAAGAGAGTTTTTCCTTCTATTGGAGGTTTCTTCTGTTAAAATAGAGTTTTTCCGTCTGTTGGAGGTTTCTTCTGTTAAAAGAGAGTTTTTCCTTCTATTGGAGGTTTCTTCTGTTAAAAGAGAGTTTTTCCTTCTGTTGGAGGTTTCTTCTGTTAAAAGAGAGTTGTTCCTTCTGTTGGAGGTTTCTTCTGTTAAAAGAGAGTTTTTCCTTCTGTTGGAGGTTTCTTCTGTTAAAGAGAGTTTTTTCTTCTGTTGGAGGTTTCTTCTGTTAAAAGAGAGTTTTTCCTTCTGTTGGAGGTTTCTTCTGTTTAAAGAGAGTTTTTCCTTCTATTGGAGGTTTCTTCTGTTAAAATAGAGTTTGTCCTTCTGTTGGAGGTTTCTTCTGTTAAAAGAGAGTTTTTCCTTCTGTTGGAGGTTTCTTCATGTTAAAAGAGAGTTGTTCCTTCTGTTGGAGGTTTCTTCTGTTAAAAGAGAGTTTTTCCTTCTGTTGGAGGTTTCTTCAGTTAAAAGAGAGTTTTTCCTTCTGTTGGAAGTTTCTTCAGTTAAAAGAGAGGTTTTCCTTCTGTTGGAGGTTTCTTCATGTTTAAAGAGAGTTTTTCCTTCTGTTGGAGGTTTCTTCTGTTAAAGAGAGTTTTTCCTTCTGTTGGAGGTTTCTTCTGTTAAAGAGAGTTTTTCCTTCTGTTGGAGGTTTCTTCTGTTAAAGAGAGTTTTTCCTTCTGTTGAGGTTTCTTCATGTTAAAAGAGAGTTGTTCCTTCTGTTGGAGGTTTCTTCTGTTAAAAGAGAGTTTTTCCTTCTGTTGGAGGTTTCTTCAGTTAAAAGAGAGGTTTTCCTTCTGTTGGAGGTTTCATATGTTAAAAGAGAGTTTTTCCTTCTATTGGAGGTTTCTTCTGTTAAAAGAGAGTTTTTCCTTCTGTTGGAGGTTTCTTCTGTTAAAAGAGAGTTTTTCCTTCTATTGGAGGTTTCTTCTGTTAAAATAGAGTTTTTCCGTCTGTTGGAGGTTTCTTCTGTTAAAAGAGAGTTTTTCCTTCTATTGGAGGTTTCTTCTGTTAAAAGAGAGTTTTTCCTTCTGTTGGAGGTTTCTTCTGTTAAAAGAGAGTTTTTCCTTCTGTTGGAGGTTTCTTCTGTTTAAAGAGAGTTTTTCCTTCTATTGGAGGTTTCTTCTGTTAAAATAGAGTTTGTCCTTCTGTTGGAGGTTTCTTCTGTTAAAAGAGAGTTTTTCCTTCTGTTGGAGGTTTCTTCTGTTAAAAGAGAGTTTTTCCTTCTATTGGAGGTTTCTTCTGTTAAAAGAGAGTTTTTCCTTCTGTTGGAGGTTTCTTCTGTTAAAAGAGAGTTTTTCCTTCTATTGGAGGTTTCTTCTGTTAAAATAGAGTTTTTCCGTCTGTTGGAGGTTTCTTCTGTTAAAAGAGAGTTTTTCCTTCTATTGGAGGTTTCTTCTGTTAAAAGAGAGTTTTTCCTTCTGTTGGAGGTTTCTTCTGTTAAAAGAGAGTTCTGTTGGAGGTTTCTTCCTTCTTCTGTTGGAGGTTTCTTCTGTTAAAGAGAGTTTTTCCTTCTGTTGGAGGTTTCTTCTGTTAAAAGAGAGTTTTTCCTTCTGTTGGAGGTTTCTTCTGTTTAAAGAGAGTTTTTCCTTCTATTGGAGGTTTCTTCTGTTAAAATAGAGTTTGTCCTTCTGTTGGAGGTTTCTTCTGTTAAAAGAGAGTTTTTCCTTCTGTTGGAGGTTTCTTCATGTTAAAAGAGAGTTGTTCCTTCTGTTGGAGGTTTCTTCTGTTAAAAGAGAGTTTTTCCTTCTGTTGGAGGTTTCTTCATGTTTAAAGAGAGTTTTTCCGTCTGTTGGAGGTTTCTTCTGTTAAAGAGAGTTTTTCCTTCTGTTGGAGGTTTCTTCTGTTAAAGAGAGTTTTTCCGTCTGTTGGAGGTTTCTTCTGTTAAAGAGAGTTTTTCCGTCTGTTGGAGGTTTCTTCTGTTAAAGAGAGTTTTTCCTTCTGTTGGAGGTTTCTTCTGTTAAAGAGAGTTTTTCCTCCCCTCTGCCTTCATAGCAGCTTCAAATTCTTCTTATTCTTTAAGAAGTCAGGAGGTGAAAGAGCAGCTCATCGAGGCCGAGAGATGAGAACAGAAACAGGAAGAGATCGACAGCTCGCAGTCCGACAAGGAAAGAGAGCGGCCATTGTGGAAGGAGGAGTGATGAAACCATGACAACCAGCCCAACTGTTGGCCAACACTTTGAAAATGAGCACCGCATGGAGCCTGGGAACACAGTGTAAAACACACTCACACACACACAAAACAGACTGACTAATTGTTCAGAGTCAGCACAGACTCTCGCCATTCAGCTTCGACCACCCCACACACACACACACACACACACACACACACACACACACACACACACACACACACACACACACACACACACACACACACACACACACACAAACATGAGCGCATTGTTCCAAGTGCAGGCTCATCACTGTGGGGCCGAGAAGAAGCGCATTCATCAGAGAGGGAATTTAAAGGTTCACACACACACACACACACACACACACACACACACACACACACACACACACACACACACACACACACACACACACACACACACACACACACACACACACACACACACACACATACAGTTGCAGCCACTTTGCATCACTTTCTGGTTGAAAACAGTGTTTATAAAAGACAATCTGTGGCAGAGCGACGCAGCTTCACGTCTACAGAACATTTCATACTTAGGGTTCATAACAGATTATAGAACGTTTGGGAGCTTTGGCCTCTTTCATATGAAAATTAAAAGGCTGTATTTGCGTGTATGGAATAATAATTATTACAGTACACACACACAAACACACACACACAGTAAGAGTAAGCTCACCCTGCTCTTATGTGGGTGGTTGAATGATCGGACTTCCCAGTCTGCCGGCTGAGCTTCAGGAGAACACACCAACATGTCTGCAGCTCGACATGCGTCTCACTCCACCTCACCAACGCTCACACACAAACACCGGCTGGACGGAGATCCCAACACGCATCCTGCTGGACGGATGAACTTCACTCAGAGTTTAAATCTGCTGCTGGACAGAGAACACTTTTATTTCTCTTCCTCGTTCAGTCTCACGTCCTGCTTTGATCTTCTCCAACCAATCAGCAGCGACTCTCACCCGGCGTACATCCCGCTGATGTCACTGAACCGACACGCTTGTTCTTCATCGAGCCTGAAAAGACGCTCAATTTAAAGCACGTTATATAAATAACACACTTATCGTTCAATAAAAGTTGGTTTATAAATCTAACTTTAGCCCTCAATCTTCATCAGTCACGCCCCCCTCGATCACCGTCCAATCAGCTCGCAGAAAGAAAGAGACATTCACTTCTAATGACTTCATATAGAAAGAATCGCTTTCTTCTTATGGTGTGTGTGTGTGTGTGTGTGTGTGTGTGTGTGTGTGTGTGTGTGTGTGTGTGTGTGTGTGTGTGTGTGTGTGTGTGTGTGAGTGAGTGAGTCAGCAGGTCATATGACGAATTACTAAAGGTCCATGAAGTCCATGTAAGGAGGTAGAACGGGTGTTTTTTTCTAACCAGGGGGATTTCCACATGGTTTTATTTTCCTGAACAATGTGACACTGACACGCCTCCCTCTGGTGGACGGGCGTGTGTATTACATGCTTGGCCGTGATACTGAGTCGTCACATACTGTGTTCAAATGGAACTCCTTGTTCCAACATGGGATGTCGTGTGCACCGTATGATCGGTGTTCAAGTGGTTAAAAACACCGTTGCGTGGCAACGGCAACATGGACGGCGTCTAGAAGCCACCGAGGTTTACAGTTTATTGAGCTAACAGAGGCTAACAGTTTATCGAGCTAACAGAGGCTAACAGTTTATCAAGCTAACAGAGGCTAACAGTTTATCGAGCTAACAGAGGCTAACAGTTTATCAAGCTAACAGAGGCTAACAGCTTATCAAGCTAACAGAGGCTAACAGTTTATCAAGCTAACAGAGGCTAACAGTTTATCGAGCTAACAGAGGCTAACAGTTTATCAAGCTAACAGAGGCTAACAATTTATCGAGCTAACAGAGGCTAACAGTTTATCGAGCTAACAGAGGCTAACAGTTTATCAAGCTAACAGAGGCTAACAGCTTATCAAGCTAACAGAGGCTAACAGTTTATCAAGCTAACAGAGGCTAACAGTTTATCGAGCTAACAGAGGCTAACAGTTTATCAAGCTAACAGAGGCTAACAGCTTATCAAGCTAACAGAGGCTAACAGTTTATCAAGCTAACAGAGGCTAACAGTTTATCAAGCTAACAGGAAACACAAAGACACAGAGAGAAAAGAAGATCGTGTTCCTCAGACGTCGGCTGTTATCTAAGTTATGAAGACAAACTCTACGTGACTGAAACTGCAATATATCAGCTGAACATCCAACCAGACATGAACCTCCATGACCTCTGACCTTTCTGGAAAGTCAGCAAACACACAACTGGTGAGCTGGAGGCTGATAGAAGATGACCACCAGAGGGCGCCGTTCATACAGACTCTCCTCAACATGGAGGATCCAAACACAGTCGGCACTACTCCGAAAAAAAAAGGTTCAGCACCACATTTCAGAGTCCGACTCATCGTCGGCAGTTATCCGGACTCTCTGCGAGGTTTCTGTTCATTTAGTTTGTCTCTGAGATGAACCGAGTCAGCGAGTTTCTTCAGGTCTGACTGAAACTCTCACTGCAACACAACAAGCAGGAAACATTTCAAAATAAAGTTCTTGTCTGTTAGAAGACAGAAAAACACTTTAAAGACCTCTCAAAGAACTTCTCAGGAAACGTTTCCAGATATACATGCAGATGACGTCTGTCAACATGTGAGAAGAACAGCTGATGTGATGAGGTCATACTATGACGCTGGACCACAGAAGAATCACTGACTGTCAGTGGAAGAGGAGTGTGAGCGTAGTTTGGACCTTTAGTTCTCTGCTGAAGACCAAAGAGACGATCTGTGTGTGTGTGTGTGTGTGTGTGTGTGTGTGTGTGTGTGTGTGTGTGTGTGTGTGTGTGTGTGCGTGTGTGTGTGCGTGTGCGTGTGTGTGTCCTCGACTGCAGCTGAAGAACTGATTAAACCGGCAGCAACACACACGGCTGCGTCTGACTCCAGCAGCCGGCTAATTGGCTGCTGATGAATTATTCACCAGCGAGCAGCGTTCTCACGTCTACCTGCTGGAACCTTCATGTCTGGCTGCATGTGATCACAGCTGGTGGGGCGTCCGGAGCCCGGCCCGGCCCGAAACCCCGTAATACAGTGGAGACGAGTCGTTGATGTCACTCTGAAGACTGTTTCTAATGTTGTTCATCATTCTTGGAATCACGTCTCATGATGCAAGAAAAAATCAGACCGAAGCATCAAACGAGCGACCTGGTCTACCTGATGAGTCACGGAGCTGTCAGGGACACGGAGGAGGACTCATGGGCTGCTTTTATGAGCAGAGAGAAATGAATATCACACACACACACACACACACACACACACACACACACACACACACACACACACACACACACACACACACACACACAGTTACATCGAGGCTCCTGCAGCAGGGCCTTCATCAGCATTACAAAATAAAAGCACCAGAAAAGGTCCAGAGACCTCCAGAGCACACTGCACCTCTGCAGAAAGGTGATGTTGCAGCTACAGCAGTGTGTGTGTGTGTGTGTGTGTGTGTGTGTGTGTGTGTGTGTGTGTGTGTGTGTGTGTGTGTGTGTGTGTGTGTGTGTGTGTGTGTGTGTGCGTGTGTGTGTGTGTGTGCGTGTGTGTGTGTGTGCAGGGACCGGACAGTGCAGCATCACTGGCTCTTCTGCAGAGAGCACCCTCAGCAGAGACACCATGTGACAGACGGAGGCGAGAATTAGAGACCAGAAGCATCAGAAGAGCCCATTATCACCGCGGACTGTCTGCCTGACAACAAGGATTAGAGGCGCACCACCATCTTCATCATCATCTTCATCTTCATCATCATCAGCAG
>NW_027210823.1:320000-340000 GCF_029030835.1 Brachyistius frenatus | reverse complement strand
GTCCTTGTGCATCTCTCTGAGTTCCTTTCTGCTGTACGGCAGAAAGAACAACTGAAACCAATAGAAAACAAAGCCGATTGTTTTAATTACTTCTTGTTAGACTGCAACTTAACAAGAGCTTTCCAGACAAATTGTTAATAATTAAGTGTTGGATGCAGCTTGGCGGTAATTATAAAACTGCTCATTTAGAGCGTTGCTCTGTAAACCCATTTAGATTACAGCACTGCAATTAAATTGCCAAAAGACTATAATTACTAACAGCACTCATAATATGCAGCCCTTCATTCTGTCTGGTTCTCCTGTTTATCTGTCAGAGCCAGTTGGTGCTGCATCACACCTCAGAGATATTAAAGGTAGCGGAGAGCAACACGTGATGCCAACATCTCGGTCAGATCGCAGTGTTTGTGTTCAAAAGATGCAGCAACAGACAGGAAACTGGAACAAAGAATCAGAATCAGAATCGCTTTATTGGCCATGTATGTTGACACATACATGATAGACATAAAACATAAATAGACATATTTACAGACATGAATGAATATATACTGTACATATATACACCTAAAAAAAAATGGTGCAAATGCATCTCGTGCAAATCGTGCTGATGTGGATTGGATTTAGAGCAAAACGGTCCAGTGAAGTAGAACTTCACTTTATTGTTTAGCAGAGTGACGGCCAGCAGATAACAACTGTTCTTGCTTCTGGTGGTCTTGGCACACAGTGATCAAAGAGGGAAGAAGAAGAGCACACAGACTGAACACAGCAGGGAGGGAAGGACAACGAGGGACAGGTGAAACGAATCAGTCATACAAAGAACAGGAAGTGAAACAAAGACAGATAACAAGAGGTGAGTCATTTCCAAATCAAACAGGAAGTACCAAACCCAGACGGACCTGAAGACTACGAAGCAGAAAAGAAGTCGGAACCAGAACAGAACCTCGGAAGGTCCCGGTGGAACTCGGTGTTGACAGTCTGACTCTGGGGGACCAATTCCTGATGTGTCTTCTTCTTGGATGTTATTGACACATTTATTGAAGTTTTTTTGTGACCAAATGTGACCAAAAGGAATCGATGTTTTTTTTTTTTACACGTGATAGAGATGCTGTTTAATATTGTTTTTTCATTTCAAACTTTAAGAGAATCAAACCAACAAATGAGCCAAGAAAAACACAGTCAGTGTGTCTGTTTTTTTAAATTATTTTCAAGGTGTAACCAGCTGAGTTTTGTTGGAGAAACATGAATTACAGTAAAAGCTGAAACAGAGAGAGGACCAACAATGATGTGCACTTCATTTGTTCATCCACTCACTGAGGAAGCAGTGACTCGCTGCCCCCCAGTGGTTTCACTGCAGAACTGCATTCACGTCCAACAACAACAACTGCTGCTGTAAAGCGTGAAGTTGCTCGTCTCTCAGTTACTGTTGTGTGTTTGTGTCCTTGTTTCTCTATATTAAACTCTTTGTGGGTCTGACTACATCATAGGGAACAAAATACTGGAGTCAGCACTTCTTTCAGGGTGAAGGCTTGATTTTAGCCGAGGCTGATGGTAACAGAGTTATCCAACACAACAACATGACAACACAGTGTGTTGAAAAGTCATTCTCACAGGAAGTATGAGCAGCTTTCTTCCTGAACTTATAGACTCCGTCTGGAATCCAATGTGGATCCATGTTTGTGCTACAAAACGTCTGTAACATCAGAATCTGTGATGTTTTAAACGTCTCCATGTTCTCAGTAAAGTTTACTGCAGTTGCTGCTCTATTCTGTCAGCGTGTTCCGTTTTAAGTTCCTTTCACCAGCTGGCTTGTTTGTTTAAGAAGTGATCTTTAAATTTGACTCTTGCCCTTTAAGGCCCAGCATGTTATAGCATCGAGCTGATTGACTGACCTTGATAAGGCTCTGATAGTACCCAGGGATGACAAGGCATTTATTGTATCTGGTTTATGTCTTTATTTATTATCGTATCTTTACTTTGAACTGTCGTATTTGTATTTATTTGTCGACTGAGAGTTTATACTTGATTATTTTTCCAGTTCTCTTTTTTTGTGGTAGTTTGGAAAAGTATTATTATTATTTGAAAAATTATCACAACGATCATTTCCATATGGAGAAACACAGAAGTGTTTGTATGCAACCCTGTGATGCCTTTTGATAAAGGGAGAAGGAGAGAGACACAAAACTTACCAGAACTTTGTGTTCTAGTAGACAAGTACTCACAAAATCAACTTCAAGCATGCTCAGATGAGACAATATTGGAAAGTCTTTGGATGAATAATATTTTTTGCTGTCCGGTGCCTCAATAATGTAAATCAGCGCTTTAATAGCAGCAGTTATTTTGTTATGATGTTTTCTCAAACCTGATGTTGTAAAAGAATATCAATTGTGAGTGTGTAAAAATACTTTAAAATTGTTCATTAAAAACTTTTCAATAACTATAGTAAAAACACATCATATGTTCAGAATCTCTTTGTTGGAAAGTATCAAATTTCAAATATGAATCAGAAGTTGTGCAACTAAATCGACTGCTAACTTGGGAGAGTGAAGATCAAGCTCATATTTCTTTAAGGCTCGATGGACTTCGATCACATGTGGAGGAGTAAAACTGAATGGTTGAACCACAGAATTAACTGGAGGAGGTGAAGAATGTTTGGATCTGCACGCTGAGACTGAAATAAGAATCCCAAAGGTTCAAATGTTCAATAAAGTGCTTGAGAATGGCTTTCTGTTTTATACTTTATAGTTTAACAATCAAATACACACTGAACAAAATATTTTATGGCCCTTCAACTAATACTTCAACTGTTTGTTTAAATTCTACAACAAATGATCAGTTAAGTGCTTTTCACTTCAAAATGTCACCTGTTATTCAATCTGTTACTTGGTGTTTGTTTGTAGTTACGTATTTTCATAAGTAAATTAGATTATTCACACAAGGTGATATTTACTTAACTCCTGCATTGTCTGCACAACCTGATACAAGAAAGTAAAGCTTACTCAGCCTTGAATTTGACAGTGAAGATAAAAAAAGCATCATCTTTCAAGGAAAATCTGCAAACTCAAGGTTTCAACAAAACTGTCTTAAATGCGCAACACAGCAAGGAAAACAACTTTCTGCAAGTCATTTTATAACGGGTTATCACGGTTTTATCACAAGGTTTTACAGTGTACTGTAAAAGCTCAGTCTTGCTTTATGTTTTATATTGTTGTAGACATGCTTTGACCGTGTGTTTCATATCCTCATAAAAGGATAAAGTCATACATGTGGTCTAAGTTTCTCCTTCAACACACTGTGTTGGATGGTTGTTATTGTGGCTGCGTTGTTCTTACAGTGATGTCATGCAGGGAAAAAAACTGTCAAAACATTTTGAGAAGTCCACTGCACTTTCAGACCCTGAGAATGTGTTTAACAGTGGATCATACTAGATGTACATCAGGCTCAGGCTACACAAATTCAAAAAACATTGTCAAACATCTCGAAAGACCGTTAGCATCACACATAGTGCATCTGGAGCCATGAATGACAAGTTCTTGACCCTTCTCCCAGACAATAAAGGAACTCACAAACGTGAGCAATGATTTGTCCGGGGTATATTGTAGTGGTGTGAGTTTCTCGACAAAGACACGGCAAGAATCGATGAGACTTTTCATGCATGCCTAATCTGACAATTACCATCGTGAATGCAGGGGCGGATCCAGATTATTCAGATCCAGGTGGGGAAACAGGGAGGAACTACAGTTCAATTAGGGGGCTACCCAAAAGTCACAACAAAAATAAAGGTTGCCACCAACCTCTGTCTTCAACATTAAGACTCCTAAGTGGAAACAATTATTTATATTAAAATGTATCACCACCACACTGCTAATTTTGTAGGCTATCTTTGTTTATGTTAGGGCTACCAGAATAGTTAGTGGGCCGCTTTTTATGTTGATTCAGGCGTAAAATCATCCAGATTAAAAAATTCAAAGATGTTGGATTTATCAATGGATCCCTATCTGAATGTGTATTATATATGCTATTATAGACCTTTTTCATGTCAGAGATTTTGACTTGCCACATTGAGAAAAACACAGGTTTTGGAAGGATATCTTCTCTGGCATAGGCATCGGAGGTCTTAGAGCCGTGTGGAGGTAAAGCATTGATTCGGGCTGAGCCATCAATGCTTGAAGAATTTCCACCAGCTGTGACTTCTAGCATGTATGAAGCTTTCCACCATCACTGAGAGAGGCAGGGGCTGACTGGTTCTCATGCTTGAAGAACTCTTGCGAGTCAGACTCCCTGTTCTGGCAGGAGATGACTAGTCGTGAGAACAGCTGGTAGTCATCTTTCAGCACCTTTTCCTTGGAACTGCCAATGACATGCTCATGTTTGAAGAAGGACACCTCGTTCTTCGTGATTGGATTACAGAATGTAAAGTCTTCTTCATTCTGCATGCCCTCCATGAATGATTTAAACTGCTGTTTTCCTCTCTGGTGATGTGTCCCAACCAGTTCTGACTCTTCTTGAAAAGGGTTGCCTATCTCCTTCATTGTTTTGGAGAAAGATTCCATATTCTCATGGAAATGCCTCTGGGAGCTCAAAGTCTGCTCATGATGTCTGGTGCTAACTTCAGAACCTTTCACACCAGAGTTAGAGAGTTAGGCCAGTGATGAGGACCAGTGCCAGTAGTCCATCCAAAGGATGTGGCTGACTTCTGAAACAAAGGAAACAAACCCCACACCCCAAGAACTAGCATTGTTATAAATGCAAACGATAACAACAAAACAACAAAAACTGAGGAAAATATTTACTTGAGGCTTTTGAAAATTGGAAAAATTAATTCAGCGTGCCTGAAAATATACAAATTGACACCAAGATCATTGAAATTGGCCAAGTAAATGCATTTTAATATGAAAGACTATTTCACAGGGTCAATTTTGGTGGCCATCTTGGAATATAGCCGCCATCTTGGATTTTCAAAATGTTCAATCTGGCAAATTTGTTTAGTACGCCCAAGAAAACAACTGTGCCAAATTTGGTGCTTGTATTACCATTTGCAATATTTTGCTGTCATCTGCTAGACTATTGGGGGGGGGGGTCTTGCTTTGGTATAGGTGCTGGTTGGCTGTCATGGCTTACTGGGGCGCAATGGAACTGAGTCCTCATTGATACACCTGTGCATTACCTACAATGACAAGTCAAAATCCCTTTTGTGACAAAGGTGCATCCTCAAAAACTCACCAGGAATACATCAATCATAACACAAATGTACAGACGACACAGTTCACTACACTTAAAAAGAGACTGAGATACAGTTAGCTCAAATTTTCAAATGGTTATCTTGATATTCAAGTATCAAGCATATCAAAAGTGTCAAAAATGTCACAAACACATTCACTAAAAATGAACATAACCTACACCGTGGTGAGTCAAATACAAAAGCCCAAATAGCCCTCTACTATAAAAAGCTTTAGATTGCAATGTTCACTCACTGCTGTTCGTAAAGCAAACAGCACAAAAATGAACACATCTATACACTGATTAGTTTTATTGGTCAACATCTTGCTTATTTTGTGGCATTTATCTGTGACTTTGGCACCTTTGTCTTATTATTTTCGCTCTCTCTTTTACCTTTCCTTTTTTTTCTGACCATTCATTTTGTCTGGTGATGTGTTTTATAATGTTGATGGCAGAGAAACTTGTAGACAGCACCTGCTTTGTGTGTCACAGAGAAACATGATCATGTTTTTGGGCTGTGTGAGCTGTGGACCCTTTGCTGGGATCGTAATTGTTTTCCCAAGAAGGCAAACCCATGATCTGCTGTGCAGAGTCAGCCTTCACCATTCTAGGAAAGAATCGTTCATGTAACACTGTGGCTGCTTTTGCCAAGCCATGATCTTCAGGCCGCTGGAAAACATTCAGGAGCTCCTCATGGATAGTCCACGTGCACTTCTCTAAAGGTGAGCAGTTCTGTGATTAACATTATTGAAAACCAATAATAATTGGAGGGCAGAGGGGGGGGTCCATCAGATTACAGGAGGGGGCGGATGCCCCCCTTTCACCCACATAAGATCCACATTTGAAAGAGAATTATATTGTGTCGTCTCAACACAGAGTGAGACTATAATGTCACATTGCAGTCTTGTGGTTGATACAGTCATTCTGACCTTGACCTTTGCCCTTTGACTACCAAAATGAATGTTATCAGTTCATCGTTGGTCCTATGTGAATGTTTTTGCCAAGTTTGAAGAAATTCGCTTAGGGCCTTCTTGAGATAATGTGTTCAGGAGAACGGGACGGACAGACGGACATACAACCCATAAAAACAACGGCTTTGGCTCTCCTATGCTTTATTATCCAGTTTTAAAGCATACACTTTCTTATATTATTAACTTAGATCCAATACAACTTGTGCTTTTGTAGGGTATGAGAAAAATGTTTACCTTCAATTTGACAATGAAGTTAATGCATCATTTTTCAAAGGAAATCTGCGTATTCAACTTGAGGATTCAACAAAACTATCGTAAATGTGCAGCGCAGCAAGGAAAACAACTTTCTGCATGTCATTTTATAAGGTGTCATCACAGTTTTATAATAGGTTTTACAGGTGACTGTAAAGTTTTCTGGGAAACCACGTGATCTTGAAAAGTGAAAGTAAAACGTAACTGACTGAAGAAATAAAATGGTCTGTCAGCACTGCAGCAGTTCACACGTTGAGAACTGCTCCTTTAGGTCCAGAAACAGGAATTTTTGCTGCGAATGGAGCGTAAAGAAACAACTATTTTGTTGTCATGGACTATCTACTCGACTAAGGTTGGTTGCTTTATTCTATTGTTTTGTTAGTATTTTTGAATTATTTGCATGATTAGGAAGAACAAAATCTAGCAAGGGAACAACAAAGTTTATGTTACTATTTGAAATAGTGGCTTCCAGGTAAACTATGTGAATTAAGATAAACTTTGTTTTTCATTTTTATTTAGGGCCCGAGCACCGAATGGTGCGAACGCCCTATTGTAATGCAAGGAATTATTATTATCGTTCCTTATTATTCTCCTCAAACATAAATGGCCTATTTGAAGGCTTTAACATGCTCAAATAAAGTTGGCACGCATGTTACTGGTAGCGAAAATTTACGTATTTTAGTGGTTTCACGTGTGGGCAGGGCCAAATGGCTCGCTATCGCCCCCTAAACCATAGACCCAGCGGCTACATTTACCTACATGCACTAAATTCGGTGGACATGTGTATAACACCAACATGTAGAAAAATGTCTGTTGGCACCGTGACCCCAACTCAACATGAAGTCCGCCATTTTTAATTAAGTGGCGAATTTTGCCGATTTGCACGTTACACTTTAACAAACTCCTCCTACAGAATTAGACGGACCGCCCTGAAATTTAGTCAGTACACTCTTGAATATATATGTATAGGTTAGTGCACTCTTGAATATATATGTATAGCTCAGTTCAATCTTAAATATACATGTATAGGTCAGTTCAATCTTAAATATATATGTATAGGTCAGTTTACTCTTAAATATATATGCATAGGTCAGTTCAATCTTAAATATAAATGCATAGGTCAGTTCAATCTTAAATATATATGTATAGGTCAGTTTACTCTTAAATATACAGTGGGTACGGAAAGTATTCAGACCCCTTTAAATTTTTCACTCTTTGTTTCATTGCAGCCATTTGCTAAAATCAAAAAAGTTCATTTTATTTCTCATTAATGTACACTCAGCACCCCATCTTGACAGAAAAAAACAGAAATGTAGAAATTTGTGCAAATTTATTAAAAAAGAAAAACTGAAATATCACATGGTCATAAGTATTCAGACCCTTTGCTGTGACACTCATATTTAACTCACATGCTGTCCATTTCTTCTGATCCTCCTTGAGATGGTTCTACTCCCTCATTGGAGTCCAGCTGTGTTTAATTAAACTGATTGGACTTGATTAGGAAAGGCACACACCTGTCCATATAAGACCTTACAGCTCACAGTGCATGTCAGAGCAAATGAGAATCATGAGGTCGAAGGAACTGTCCAAGGAGCTCAGAGACAGAGTTGTGGCAAGGCACAGATCTGGCCAAGGTTACAAAATAATTTCTGCAGCACTCAAGGTTCCTAAGAGCACAGTGGCCTCCATAATCCTTAAATGGAAGAAGTTTGGGACGACCAGAACTCTTCCTAGACCTGGCCGTCCAGCCAAACTGAGCAATCGTGGGAGAAGAGCCTTGGTGAGAGAGGTAAAGAAGAACCCAAAGATCACTGTGGCTGAGCTCCAGAGATGCAGTAGGGAGATGGGAGAAAGTTCCACAAAGTCAACTATCACTGCAGCCCTCCACCAGTCGGGGCTTTATGGCAGAGTGGCCCGACGGAAGCCTCTCCTCAGTGCAAGACATATGAAAGCCCGCATAGAGTTTGACAAAAAACACATGAAGGACTCCCAGACTATGAGAAATAAGATTCTCTGGTCTGATGAGACCAAGATTGAACTTTTTGGCGTTAATTCTAAGCGGTATGTGTGGAGAAAACCAGGCACTGCTCATCACCTGCCCAATACAATCCCAACAGTGAAACATGGTGGTGGCAGCATCATGCTATGGGGGTGTTTTTCAGCTGCAGGGACAGGACGACTGGTTGCAATTGAAGGAAAGATGAATGCGGCCAAGTACAGAGATATCCTGGAAGAAAACCTCTTCCAGAGTGCTCTGGACCTCAGACTGGGCCGAAGGTTCACCTTCCAACAAGACAATGACCCTAAGCACACAGCTAAAATAACAAAGGAGTGGCTTCGGAACAACTCTGTGACCATTCTTGACTGGCCCAGCCAGAGCCCTGACCTAAACCCAATGGAGCATCTCTGGAGAGACCTGAAAATGTCTGTCCACCAACGTTCACCATCCAACCTGACGGAACTGGAGAGGATCTGCAAGGAAGAATGGCAGAGGATCCCCAAATCCAGGTGTGAAAAGCTTGTTGCATCATTCCCAAGAAGACTCATGGCTGTACGAGCTCAAAAGGGTGCTTCTACTCAATACTGAGCAAAGGGTCTGAATACTTATGACCATGTGATATTTCAGTTTTTCTTTTTTAATAAATTTGCACAAATTTCTACATTTGTTTTTTTTCTGTCAACATGGGGTGCTGAGTGTACATTAATGAGAAATAAAATGAACTTTTTTGATTTTAGCAAATGGCTGCAATGAAACAAAGAGTGAAAAATGTAAAGGGGTCTGAATACTTTCCGTACCCACTGTATATGTATAGGTCAGTGCACTCTTAAATATATATGTATAGGTCAGTTCAATCTTAAATATATATGTATAGGTCAGTGCACTCTTAAATATATATGTATTGGTCAGTTCAATCTTAAATATATATATGTATAGGTCAGTTCAATCTTAAATATATATGTATAGGTCAGTGCACTCTTAAATATATATGTATTGGTCAGTGTAATCTTAAATATATATGCATAGGTCAGTTCAATCTTAAATATAAATGCATAGGTCAGTTCAATCTTAAATATATATGTATAGGTCAGTGCACTCTTAAATATATATGTATAGGTCAGTTCAATCTTAAATATATATATGTATAGGTCAGTGTAATGTAAAATATATATGTATAGGTCAGTGTAATGTTAAATATATACATATAGGTCAGTTCAATTTTAAATATATATGTATATGTCAGTTCAATCTTCAATATATATGTATAGGTCAGTGTGATCTTAAATATGTGTATGTATAGGTCAGTGTAATCTTAAATATATATGTATAGGTCAGTGTAATCTTAAACATATATGTATAGGTCAGTGAAATCTTAAATATATATGTATAGGTCAGTGAAATCTTAAATATATATGTATAGGTCAGTGCACTCTTAACATTTTTGGGATTAAAAACTGTAAAAAGAATTTGTTTTCTTTGAACGGTGTGCCTGTTGCGGCCATTTTGAGCGTCTCGCCATGAAACTACAAGTTGCTGTAAATTTGTTGTCTGATCTTCCTTAAACTTTACATGTATGATAACAGTCCCGCCCTGAAGACATCTGATGAAGACATGATGTTGATGATATATTGGGAAGTTTGTGCTTTTTCGTCAAAGGGCATCACCTTAGCAATGCAGCAAAGTTTGATGTTTCGCCGTGACACAGGAAGTTGATGTTTAAGGTCAAAGGACGCTTGAAACCTCATGAAACATGGCACATACATCCGGCGTGGTGAGACTATATATCTGAGATGTTTTTGGTGAGTGGGCGTGGCCAAATGGCTTGCTGGCGCCCCCTAATCTGCAGCCCCAGCACATAGTTTTACATACATTAATGAAATTCCATAGATATGTGTATCACACACATATCTATGGAATTTCTGATGAAAAAAAAGTATCTTGGCACCATGACCAAGGTGGCCATTTCTCGCGATGAAACTACAAATTGCTGTAAATCTTATATACATGGACTGACCTTCCCCAAATGTTACATGTATGAAAACAGTCCGGTCCTGAAAATATCTCTATGGTAATATTTGGTCATGGCCATGTCGCCCCCTGGTGGCAAATAGGAAATTACTTTTTTCATACTTTCACCTACTACGTTGAGGTGTTTGATCACATGAACCTCAATTTGAGTTAGAATATCCTTAACATGGGGCTGATGATATATTGAGAAGTTTGTGCGTTTTAGTCAAACGGCGTTGCCATGGCGATGCGGCAATGTTTGATGTTTTGCCGTGACACAGGAAGTTGATGTTTAAGGTCAAAGGATGCTTGAAACTTCACAAAACTTTGCACATGCATCAGGCATGGTGAACTCCACGGCCACGTCCACCCCCTGCCATAGTAACACAGTAGAAATACAATAGATGTAAATGTATCCTGTCAATAACAGATATTTTATGCACCGTGTTAATATTGACTAAAGAGATATTTTTTCTTCCTTTAGGTTTTGAAGTCGTGGCATGTGTAAACTGAACACAGAAGGCTACAAGCTTACAGGTACATTCTGACAAAGAACTATAAACTGATGGAAATGTGTTTATTAAAAGTAACATTCACATATTTATTACCATAAATAATGTAAACAGATCTTTATTCCTTGTCCTTTATACCGGTATTGCATTTAATAACTGGTTCTGTCAAACTTAAGTGATATTTATGATTGCCTTTAGGTTTTCAATAAAGGGAGAAGTCAGACCACGTCTACAATGAACACAGACGGACGAGGGCCTGCAGGTACGTAGACGAGTCTTTAATTCACTGCTTATTTGTACATAACTTTTACATTCAAGCATTAAAGGTACAATAATCTTTTACTGGTACCTTTAATGTTGTTACTCATATATGCTACGATGTAGCGTTACTAAAGCTTAAATTTACACCTACATAGCGGTGATTGCTGACTTTCAACCAGGTATACTGTGGCATCAAACCTCCCCACCCTATTTTTTTCTTAAAATCTACTTACACAGTTTTTTATATTCTGGCATTCAATAATGTTTACTTATTTTGGAGTCGTTAAAGTAAATCTACGAACACCCAAGAACACACTTGCATACATTTGAGTACTGACGTGTTTATAATAACTGGTTATTGTGTTTTCTTCAATTTTATAATATTTAATCTACCATAACATGTTTTATAATTCATAATTTTCTTTAATAAATATTTCCATTATTAGCCTTTATTATCATATATAATGGGATTGTTGCGATCAAAAATAATGATTTGCACCGACTCTTCCCACCAACTCCAAGAAGGCCGGATACTCCGAACTGCTGTTTGATGAATAAACACAAACAACAGTCAGAGTTTGCCTCCGAGCAGCCTGCAGCATGGAGGCAGAGCCTCTCGTTCTCCGATAGAACTCCAACACGGTGCCTCTCAGCCGGGGAAACTCCAGAAAAGGACAAAGTCCAGCTGTTCTCCAGGTGCGTGGTTCCAGAACCGGTGCTGTGCGTGGAAGAGAGCCCAACTATATCTAGCTGGCACCGCTCCACCTCCTGCTCCACCTCCCGCACCAGCTCCGGCTCTTTACCCGCTAGGAGGTGACGTTCCACCTCCCTACAGCTGGTCTATGCTGCCTGCGATCGGCCCGCCGCCCGGTCTGCATTGCACCCGACCCCAATGCTTGTCCCTGCGGGTGGTGGGTCAACAGGGTGGCTGCTCCATGTTGTTTCTCCGGGCTGAGCCCGTCCGGGCCTCATGGCTGAAGTCCCGGCCACCAGACGCTCCCCAGCGAGCTCCCCTCCCAGGTCTGGCTCCGGGAGGATGCCCCGGTTTCCCTGATCCGGCCGAGGTGACCTCAGACCGGCTGCTGTTCATCAGGGTCTTTAGAACCGCTCTTAGTCTGGACTCTCCCCTGAGACCAGTTCACCTTCAGAGACCCGACCAGGAGCTGATGACCCGACATCACAGCTCCCAGATCACTGAGCCACTCAAACACCTCCACCACGTTAAGGTAGTGGTTCGTGGAGGGTCTTCATCAGTGTTGTTAATAAATGAATTTCATTGGGAGCATTAAGTGTGAATAATTTACTTGTGTTCACTCCTCAACATGGTTCCAGCTCCTGATTTCACTGTATTGGCTGAGTGTTCTTCGTTCACTTTGACATTTAAATAATGTTCGTGTTTGTACGTTTTTGTTTTACCCTTCATCTTCTGTCATTGAACCGCTTCCAACATTGGTTAAGATAACACCATGGGAAGAGTTATTTATAATACTAGTTACCTCTTCCCAAGCCTCCAATACCATCATCAGCCCGTGGAGGCCGACTCGTAGTACCATAAATCCGTGAATAGAGCCGTTAGAGTATAGAGTAACGTTTAGCTAGCGATGCCAGTATCCTCCTTCATTCAATAGAACCTGACTGGCAGTTTTGAAGGGGCAGTCTCTTACAACTAAAAGTTTGTATAAATAAATAAAATGACATATTACTCATTCCCATGATAAAACCACATTTTTCATAAACCTTGCCACCTTCATTTTTGTAGTTGTTCTGTTTTGTTCAGTCAGATTATAGATGTATCAAATGTAAAGGTTGCATAATTTCTAAATGTGATCTCTCCTTGCTCTTTGACAGCCCTGATGAACTTTCTTTCCCATCTTGGACTGGAGAAATTTTATCCCAACAAGCTCACTCGTCAGTCTCTCTCGGAGATCAACAAAAACAGCCTCAATGAAACTAGTGTCACGTCACTGGAGGAAATACCATGGTGCTTCCTTAGAAATCTTTTTAAAATCAATGCTGATTGCAGGAGCTTTACACAATTACCAGTCAATCCTGAGGAAACCACTGATGAGTTTGATTTTGACCTGTATACTGCAGATGGCTCTGACAATAAGGTCAACCCTCTGGACCTCATAGTAGCACTCTTCCTCTGTGCTGACAGCTTCCTGCAACAGGAAATGGCCCTCAAGATGTCCATGTGCCAGTTTTCTGTCCCACTGCTGTTGCCACAGGCCAATGACAATCAGTGCAGCCTGATGCTTTGGGCCCTCAGAGACATTGTTAAAGAGTGGCGTCCACATGAGTTGTTTGAATCAAGAGGATTTGTTGAAGAAAACATTGTCCAAGCAAATCTACCATTGTACTCCTTTGTGAGGCTGAAAAACTGCAGTTTATCAAAGTCCGAACTGTTGAATCTGGTTCTCAGCCGTGGCCAACAGAATCACAATATCTTCATGCACCGTAATTTGGAAGGAGGAGCACTTAAAAGAGAAATAGCCAATGGACTGGTAGAGGTTTGCTGGTATCTTCCCTGTGGAAGAGAGAATCTGGACACCTTTCAAGTACCAGTTGCCTTTGCCAATTTGCGAGGAGACATTTGTGAGTCACTTCCACAATTCCATTTTCTTCTTCAAGTGTCAACTGCTACCTTTGTGTTCCTGGACAAAGTGGAAGAAGAAGAGCAGAAGGTTCTGGCTTCCCTACAAGATGTGAAATCAAAACTAGTCTTGGTCGTTAATCGCAAAGAGGGGAACGCTAGAGAGGACATGATGTCTGTCAAGACAACAGTGGAAAAATTAGGTTTGCCAAAGAGCAATGTAAAAACAACAGATTCAAGAGTAAATGGAGCAGAATTTTCAAAGAAACTTTGTGCCGCCATCAAGACCTCACTGGCAGCTGTAACAGCCACAATTAGCACTGCCAATATGCTTGGGAAAGCTGTTGAACTTGGTCTTTCTGTGGATGAATACAAAAGCGACGACCAAAAGAAGGCAGCCGAAGAGATTGTGAGAGGAATTGGGGTGCGAAGTGTACCTGATTACAAGAAACAGCAACTTCCTCTGCAGGGAGAAAACTGGAAAAGGTTATCGCAGTTAGAAAAGAAGGAGTGCAGATTGACTAAATCTAGTGACTCAGGACTGGAAGAACAAATATCTCAGCTACAGGAAGAAAAACAAAGAATCCAACAGGAGCAGAGGCAATACAATCTGTCCAGAGGAATGAATAATTTTATAGATAACTTATCTACGGCGGATAAAGTAAACAGAGATTTTCTCCTTAAGTGGATGAAACTAAAGCTTGATTCACATTCACGAAAAAAATTGTCTAATTTGCGAAACGAATTTAAAGAGGAATGCAAAAAGAAAGATGTGAAACTTGTTGCAAAGTTGGGTCAAGCTTTACTGGATAGCTCTTTAGGAATAGAGCACTACATGAGAGAGATGGGCCTGATCTATGAAGTTTCCTGTCATTCAAAAATGAATGCACACAAAATGTGCCATCTGCCTGGTTTGGCTGCTGAGATGCTGTTGGATGGGTATCCTTTAGAGCTCTTGGATGGAGATGCGTCCAACATACCACAGAGATGGGTGACAGATGTGCTGATGGAACTTCACCAGAAGGTTGGACAGAAGAGTCAACTGCTCGTACTGACTGTTTTAGGTGTTCAAAGCACCGGGAAGTCAACACTCCTCAACACCATGTTTGGTGTGCAGTTTCCTGTCAGCAGCGGCAGATGCACAAGAGGAGCTTATATGTTGTTCCTCCAAGTTGGTGAGGATTTGAAAAGTGAGTTCAATTGTGACTTTATACTTCTCATTGACACAGAGGGTCTAAAATCTCCTCATCTGGCACAACTAGAGGACAGTTATGAACATGACAACCAACTGGCAACCTTTGTCATTGGTTTAAGTGATGTAACCATTATCAATACTGCAATGGAGAATTTCACTGAGATGAAGGATGTCTTGCAAATCGCAGCTCATGCATTCTTGAGAATGAAGCTGATTGGAAAAAAACCAACTTGCCATTTTGTACACCAAAATGTTGCTGGAGTTTCTGCCCATTCCAAAGGCATGACAGAGAGAAAACATCTCCTAGACCAACTCAATGAAATGACTCAAATTGCGGCAGAAATGGAAAAACAGCCTTCTATTAAAGCATTCACGGAGGTGCTGGATTATGACATAGAAAAGAACAACTGGAACATCCCCGGGCTCTGGCATGGAACCCCACCAATGGCCCCCGTGAACACGGGTTACAGTGAAGCTGTAGCAGAGTTCAAGAAACATCTTCTGGAGACAATGAAAAGTGAGAGAGAAGTCTCAGATATCCCACAGTTTCTGGAGTGGATGAGAAGTCTGTGGAAAGCAGTCAAATATGAGAACTTCATCTTTAGCTTCAGAAACACTCTTGTGGCTCATGCCTATGACAACTTGTGCAAAGAATTCCATGAATGGGAATGGGAGTTCAGGAAAGAGATTCTCTCCTGGCAGAAGGAAGCAGAGTTAGAAATCTTAAATGCTGACAATGAATCTGAAGTAGAAACTTGGAGTGGAGTGGTTGAATCAAAAAAGTCTGAGGGTACCAAAAAAATAACTGCACAACAAACACAAATGAAGGAGAAACTCCGTGACTACTACAAAAGGAAGGACAGACACGTAAATCTGATAGAGAAATACAAAGCTGACTTTGTCAACAGTATCACGAGCATTGCAAATGAAATTCAATGTTCTGTGAGTACTAAACTAGACTGCAGCCTGGAGCTGAAAATAAGTTCAAAGAAGGCTCAAGACATCCAGAGGAAATACAGAGGTGTGATTGAAGACCGGGTCATGAAGCTCTTAAGTGACTGCAAAGACTTGCACACACTCTCACTGTCCGATGAACAGCTGACACATGATTTTGAAAAGATGTGGGATAGAGCCACTGCCGGTATTTCTGGCCAGAAGGAGCGAGATATTGCAGGAGATGTCCTGAAGCAGTTGAGAAAGAATTTCTCAAACCAGAATGTCAGTGAGGAATTACAGCATATTGACTTAAAGGAAACTAGCAGGAGTCCATTTAAAACCAGGAGTGAACATATAGACTCAGGGATTGAAACGTTTCTGTGGAGAGGAGATTTGCAAAGCTTTGCAGACACTCTCATTCAGTCCTGCACACAATTTGTGTTTGACAAATTGATGACTGGTGGAGATTACCACGACTCTTTCACAAAGGATCTTCTGGAGAAGGTGGATCAGTACCTTCAACAAAGTTACAAGCAACACAAAACAAATACACAGTTTGAGGTTGACCTGAAACTTCATATCTGTGGCATTGCCTCGCGAGAATTCTTGAAAATGCACAGAAGGTTCTTGTCAGATATCAATCCGAAAACTCAGCTGGACGAGTACAAGACTCGGTACTTGTCAGATTTTCTTGATTTATACAAAGACAAAGATCAAAGCCAAAAGAAAGCAAATGATTTTGCTAGATTTTGCATCAAACCTGCTGTGGAAGATTACATCAGAAGATCTCTGGGAGTAGACATAGTAGACGAAATCTTAACTAGCTCCCATTCAGTAGAGTACAGTTCCCGTTCTTTTTTCCAGTACAACATTCAGAATGAGTTGCTGCTACAGGAAAACTTTGAGAGTTTCGTTAAGTACATAAGTAACTATGAGATGTATGTAAAAGACTGGATATTCCAGCATACCCTGCAACAAATGTCAGAGGACGAGACGTTGTGCAAACTGAAGACCAAGAATCTGGAGGTTGTAGCTAAAAAAATCCTCAAAGCATTGAATGATGCATCAAAAGGAAAGGATGGATGTCTGCTGCCAGATACCCGGGAAAACATCACAAAGCTCATCAACAACATGCGCAAAGATTTGATTAAAGACATCTCAATTTCTGTTGAGGCAGAAAAATCCACCCTGTTTCAAATCCAAACCACATTTCACCCATTCGTTAACAGCCTCAAGATGTCGATCGAAGACTTGAAAGTAGAACTTCAGCAGGAATTCTCAAAGTCTGAAGACATCACTGAGACTCTGAACAAGCTTCCAGTCAAACCGCAGGATGAGCTTTTCAGGCGAGTGTTTGGCTGTGGACAACAATGTCCATTCTGCAAAGTTCCCTGTGAGGCCGGAGGCCAAAATCACAAAAAACATCATGCAGCTGTGCATCGGCCAAAAGGTCTCGGTAGGGTCAAACGTGAAAACAACAGTAAACTGGTTGAAACACTGTGTACAACTGATGTGCACAGTGATCATGAATTCAAAAATGTACACACTAAATCTCAGTGGCATCCTTACAAGGATTACACCACATACTATCCAGACTGGCTCATTCCCCCAGACCGCACCATCGAGGCCTCGGACTACTGGAAGTATGTTCTGGTAACGTACAATGACAGATTTGCTAAAGAATATAAGGCGAAGCCAGCTGATGTTCCAGGTGACTGGAGGAAGATCACCAAGGAAGCAGCACTGAAAGGCTTAAAAGAAGCCTTCAACATAAAGTGAATGAAGTCCAGTGAAACCAAATATCGTCCAAGAAAACAACATGGAAGAATCGTTCATGAACATTGAGACCAGAGATACTGAACATGTTCATGCATGAGAAGACAGATCAGTCCAACTAAAGATCATTTCATCAGTGAAACGAAAAAAAACGGAAATATTTTAGAATCCATGCATTAAAAAATGTAAATGACAGTACGAGATTTTATATTTTCCTTTTAGATGCATATTGTCTGATATAGATGTTGAACATTTTCTTTTTATTATTACTTTAAGATTACAAATGTTTTGTAGATGAAGGAAATTATAATGTACGACAAGACCAATGTGGAAAACACATCATTTTGGGAATATTTCTATTTTGTCTCATTTTCTTTTTTGATTATTACAATTTATGTTTTTATTCTTATTTGTTTATGTAGTTATATGTCTATGATGAAAAAATGTTTTATGATGGATATGTCAGTATTGTTCATTCATGATTTTACTATAGTTTTAAAATGAAAGGAGTCTCAGTGAATAACGAATATTCATATGAAATGACTTTAAAAGGTGACTTGCTTAGTTTTTCTTACATAGATGATGATAACTTGAACAAGTCACAGAAGTGGAAAACAAATAGTTACTCAGACTTTTAAATACTTTAAATATGTTTCTATTGTTTCTTTTATTCATTTGTCTATCAAACCAGGAAGGAAGCTCGTTCAGTACTAACTCCTTGTGACGGGATTGACGATTTTATTATTATTTTTTAGAACATGAAATCTTTTATTACAAACACATTGCTGTGTTTTGAAAGGCATTATTCGTACTGTATGTTTTTGAAAATGGATTTCATGTAAAATATTGTGGCCTTTACATTTTCATGTTATGATGTTCATGTTCTTGACAGATGATGGTGTGTTAAACATTTGTATTTTTCTTGATTTATTTTGATGCACAGCTACAGTATATTCAGTATATTCATTATATTCAGTATATTCAGTATATTCAGTATATTCAGTATATTCATTATATTCATTATATTCAGTATATTCAGTATATTCAGTATATTCAGTATATTTAGCACACAATGACGCTGATGCTGTTTATAATGGTGTTGAAGTAAACCGTCCATATGTCATCACTAGTTACTACTTTTGAAGTTTTATTTGTAATCAGTACATGAACAGCATGTTAATATTTTGACGTGTATTTGACGTGAAATGTTGACTCATGTTCATGAACACTCAAAACACACAACAGCAGCTGATGCTGATGTTTTCAGACGACCTGCAAGAAAGTTGAAAATCTGACAACTATGACTTTTATTTCTTTTTCATTTTTACTAATTGCAAATGGGTTTTTTTTTTTATCCTTTAAGTTGATATACAGTAAAGTTTTGTGCATGATGACAATTAATGATGATATATGTGGAAAGATCAGAAATTCTTTGAATAAATATAACGTATTAAAAATCAATGCTTTCAGTAGCTATATTCAACATTTTATCTCCAAGTGATGGACAGATACATGTGGAGCTTTAATATTTAATTAGGATGTGAATCAGTGAATCAGGAGAGAAAGTTGTGCTTCCATTCATCAGGAAACAAACATGACTCCAAAGGAGAGATAATGTGGCTGGAAACGTAAAAGGTGATGACATGGCAATGGTTCCAGCTATAGAAGTTATTATTTCTTCTAAAGCCACTTCAGACAATTTAAAACTTTACTTTTGAAAACACTTTTGGAAATTAAAAATCTGGTCAGTTCACAAATGGTTTTTTTTCCACAACTGCACTTTTCAATCTGTAACCAAAACCATGTCACTACTGTCAATCAAAGTTTCACCTTTTACCAGGCGACAGCTGTGCCTTTATTTCCATGGTGAATTGCATTATGGGTGAAGTGCATCTATCAGCAGTTGTTAGAATATTGCTGACACATTTAAAACACAGGCAGAATAACGTTAAGTATTACATACTGCTAGAAGATGCACGAAGTGGAGAAATATCTTTTAAAATAAGAATAAATAAATGTTTACTTCTGTTTCTGGACAGAAACAACATCGCCGGGTTATGCAGCTGTTTTTTTTTAAGTGAATTATCCACCACAGTAACTCTGGAAGGACATGCTGTTGTTGATATTTAGGAATATTTCATCATCATCATCATTAAATGGAGTTTCACTGCTGAATTCGATGGCAGCAGAAAGTCTGAGTCGGATATCTCAGGAACTGATCTGACGGCTCGGCAATATTTCACAAAATGTAAGTGAGAACAAGTTTCATATTTACCTTCTTTCT
>NW_027210823.1:277500-317500 GCF_029030835.1 Brachyistius frenatus | reverse complement strand
GTTTTTCGCTGGCTTTGGATGAGAGCTGCGATGTACGTGACACCGCCCAGCTGCTCATCTTCTTACGTGGGATAACTGCAGACTTTCAAATCACGGAGGAGCTGGCAGCCATGCAGTCAATTAAAGGGACAACCACAGGTAATGACTTGTTCACAGAGGTAAATGCGTGTTTGGACATGTTAGGACTGAAATGGGACAAGCTGGCAGGTGTGACAACAGATGGTTGTCCAAATCTGACGGGGAAAAATGTTGGACTTTTAAAGAGGATGCAGGATAAAGTGACAGAAATGAACCCTGTGCAGAAATGGACATTTTTGCATTGTATTATACATCAGGAAGTGTTGTGTAAGACAGTGTTAAAAATGAACCATGTTGTTGATGCTGTAAGTAAAACAGTTAACTTTATCAGAGCGAGAGCGTTAAATCATAGACAATTTGTTGCACTTTTGGAGGAAAATGAGAGTGAACATGGTGACATAAGCTACCACAGCAACGTCAGGTGGCTCAGCCTGGGCAAAGTACTGAAAAGTGTCTGGGACCTGAGAGACCAGATTCAGAATTTCTGTGGGAAGAAAGGACATGACATCCCAGAACTTTCAGATGAAGACTGGGTGGCAGACCTCGGATTCGCTGTGGATGTGACTGCACTCATGAACGAACTGAATGTCAAACTGCAGCGCAAGGGCCTTTTTGTGCATGAGATGTACAGTGCAGTGACGGCTTTCATGAGAAAGTTGCAGCTTCTCTCAAGCCAAGTGAAGGACAACATGCTGACCCACTTGCCAACACTAAAGGAAGCCACAAGATCAGCCGATCACCTCCACAAGTACTCAAGCAAGTTAGAAGCACTGCATGGAGAGTTTTCGAGGCGATTTCAAGATTTCAAAACTCTTGAGAGTGAAATGCACATGGTTTCTTCTCCCTTCAACTGCAGTGTGGACAATGCACCAAGCGATGTTCAGATGGAGCTCATTGACCTGCAGTCTGACCTACTTCTGGCAGAGCACTTCAGGTCAGTCTCACTGCTGGACTTTTACTCCTCCCTCAGAGAGGAGAACTTTCCACACCTGAGGAGGCATGCTCAGAGGATTCTGGTCCTCTTTGGATCCACCTATGTATGTGAACAGACATTTTCTGTGATGAAGTTCAACAAATCCAAACACAGATCCTCTATCACTGATGAGCACCTCTCAGCTGTCCTTCGCACAGCCACCTCAGACATTCAGACAGATTTCAATGCCCTTGTTCAAGCCCAGAACAGACTGGATTATTCGCACTGAAGAGATCAAATGAGGTGGAAAACATAACAAGTTATTGTTTGTTGTATTGCAGTATTTCTATAAACTTGTTAAGTTGTTTGTTGTTTTTCCTTGTTTGTGGAACAAAGTTAAAGTGTGAACAAGTTAAAAATAAATTGCAGTGATTCAATGATTGTTTTTGTTTTCTTATTTCAATTTCACATAGCCTAATATAAATATTTAAGGATTAAGAGTTTAAATAAAACCATCAAAAGCAATCTGCTTTTGTATAAAGTTAAGTTAGGTTAAATGAAATTATTATTATTATTATTATTATTTTTTATCTTACGGTATATCAAAAATAATATTGAGCCAAATTTAATTGAAATATTGTTGATGTGGCCCTCCAGCAGTGCTCGGGTTGCTCATGCGGCCCCCGGTAAAAATTAATTGCCCACCCCTGCTATAGACTCTATACTATATACTATATACTGTATAATATATACTATATACTCTATTCTCTATACTATATACTCTATACTCTATACTATATGCTATATGCTATATACTACATGCTATATACTACATGCTCTATACTCTATACAATATACTCTGTACTATATACTACATGCTATATACTCTATACCATATACTCTTTACTATATGCTATATACTATATACAATATACTATACTACTCTATACTATATACTCTGTCCTATATACTATATGCTATATACTCTATACTCTATATTATATGCTATATACTATATACTATATGCTATATACTCTATACTATATGCTATATACTACATGCTATATACTATATACTATATGCTCTATACTCTATACTATATACTCTATCCTCTATACTATATACTCTATATTATATACTCTGTACTGTATACTATATGCTATATACTCTATACTATATACTATATGCTATATACTCTATACTATATACTATATGCTGTATACTATATACTATATACTCTATACTCTGTACTATATACTCTATACTATATGCTATACACTATATACTCTATACTATATACTATATGCTATATACTCTGTACGATATATTATATACTATATGCTATATACTCTATACTATATACTCTGTACTATATACTATATGCTATATACTCTATACTATATACTCTATACTATATACTATATGCTATATACTCTATACTATGTACTATATGATGTATACTATATACTCTATACTCTGTACTATATACTCTATACTATATGCTATATACTCTATACTATATACTCTATACTATATGCTATATACTACATGCTATATACTATATACTATATGCTATATACTCTATACTATATATATACTACATGCTATATACTATATGCTCTATTCTCTATACTATATACTCTATCCTCTATACTATATACTCTATATTATATACTCTGTACTGTATACTATATGCTATATACTCTATACTATATACTATATGCTGTATACTATATACTATATACTCTATACTCTGTACTATATACTCTATACTATATGCTATACACTATATACTCTATACTATATACTATATGCTATATACTCTGTACGATATACTATATACTATATGCTATATACTCTATACTATATGCTATATACTATATACTATATGCTATATACTATATACTCTATACTCTATACTATATACTCTATACTATATACTCTGTACTATATGCTATATACTACATGCTATATACTATATGCTCTATACTCTATACTATATACTCTGTACTATATACTATATGCTATATACTCTATACTATATACTATATGCTATATACTCTATACTATATACTATATGATGTATACTATATACTCTATACTCTGTACTATATACTCTATACTATATGCTATATACTCTATACTATATGCTATATACTACATGCTATATACTATATACTATATGCTATATACTCTATACTATATGCTATATACTACATGCTATATACTATATGCTCTATACTATATACTCTATATTCTATACTCTATACTATATACTATATACTCTATGCCAGATACTATCTACTATATACAATATACTATATACTCTATACTATAGACTCTATTCTCTATATTATATACTCTATACTATATGCTATATACTACATGCTATATACTATATGCTCTATACTCTATACTATATACTCTGTACTAATACTATATGCTATATACTCTATACTATATACTCTATACTCTATACTACAGTGCTGTGAAAAAGTGTTTGCCCCCTTCCTGATGTCTTATTTTTTTTGCATGTCTGTCACACTTAAATATTTCAGATCATCAAACAAATTTAAATATTCATCAAAGATAACACAAGTAAACACAAAATGCAGTTTTTAAATGAAGGTTTTTATTATTAAGGGAGTGTTATGAGGTGGAGTTTATTTTTCCAGGACCCAAATGCAAGCACACAGACTCGAGGTATCAGTTCCAAAAATACTGTCTTTATTGTCCCAAAAAATAAACAAACAAAAACTACAAACCAAAAAGGTGGCACCGAGCGTGTCCACTCTACGTCCAGTCGAGAGGGCAACTCAACCGACAGCTCCAGGGGGACACGGGAAACAAGGCAGCCGGCAGACCAGCGGAAGGGACGGCGTCAACAATCCTCCAAGCCGGGAGGGCAACTCCACCGACTGGTGATTTTGACCGGGAATATCCGCAAGAGACACAGAGGCCGGAGGAACGGGAACAGGAACAGGACTGACCGGGAGCTGACGGGGAGCAGACGGAAGACGGACGGGGAGCAGACGGAAGACGGATGGGTGGCTAACAAAACACACAATGAACCGACAACCAGAGTTGTGCAGGGGCAGGTTACATATAGTCTGGGGAGGTGATCAGGGAGATGCAGCACACCTGCAGGTGGTGATCAGGGATGAGTGGCTGCATCTGCTGGGACTGGTGAGGGGGCGTGGCCACGGGAGGTGAGTGGCGTGGCCACAGACAAAGACAGGGGACACAGGAGGAGAGGTGATCGGGGGCAAAATGGAGGACAAAACTGAACTCCTGACAGGGAGAAAAACAATCCAAACCCACATGGCCCTGTGTGAAAAAGTGTTTGCCCCCTCCTGTTAAAACATAACTTAACTGTGGTTTATCACACCTGAGTTCAATTTCTCTAGCCACACCCAGGCCTGATTACTGACACACCTGTTCTCAATCAAGAAATCACTTCAATAGGACCTGCCTGACAAAGTGAAGTAGACCAAAAGATCCTCAAAAGATAGACATCATGCCGAGATCCAAAGAAATTCAGGAACAAATGAGAAAGAAAGTAATTGAGATCTATCAGTCTGGAAAAGGTTCTAAAGCCATTTCTAAAGCTTTGGGACTCCAGAGAACCACAGTGAGAACCGTTATCCACAAATGGAGAAAACACGGAACAGTGGTGAACCTTCCCAGGAGCGGCCGGCCGACCAAAATTACCCCGAGAGAGTAGCGACGACTCATCCAAGTGTATATATATATATATATATGTATTTCACTGATGGATTTAGCCCAACTGACTATTCTTAGCCTGTAAGACTCTTTACCTGCCGGCACATCGTCTGTCCTCACAGACAAACATCCTTTTCATGGACTAAATTTCTGACACAATAACTGGCTGTACTCTTATCCAACTCATGTTGTTAGACAGTTGTATACACACATATTTAAAAGTGTGTATTGTGTTTGTGAAGCCAGAGGACATCATGCGGGAGGTAAAGAGCCTTAAAGCCTCAGATCTGTAGGACTAAATCTATACGGTAAAAGGTCACAGAGGATTTAGAAGCATCTGTTGGCAGAATGGAAAATAATATTCGAAATGATGGTTTTTATCAGAATATATTCACCTCAAACTAAGAATTGTTGTTTTTATCAGCATAGAATGAAGGTTATAAGAGGCGTGTTCTGTTGGTTCTAATCTGAAACCGCAACATACATGATTAAAAAACACAGCTTAATACCGCACTGCTTAAAATGGAATTAAGCCTCATAAAACATTTAATCATGTATTGACTTTTCAAACAATTATTTTGAAGAAATATGAATATAAATTTAATTTCTTAAAAATCAGCCAGCTATTTCCTTTTTTAAAAATATTTAAAACAGAAGGAAGGCCATTTTTATTGTTTGCTTTAATAAATTAAAAATATTAACATGTATTTTCATTGTGTATTAAATAAAAAACTGTTTGCTGACGTCAGAAACCTTGGACGGGTCCTTTAAAACGACCAGTAGCATTACGGGACCGCTCGGGGACATTTAAACCGAACCGGAAGTGACAAGGCTCTTTTTCTCTTGGTATTTGTTGCATCTTTGATGAGCATTTGACGGGACAGCAGGTCCATTCTGGAGAAAACACAACTAATGAACTAAGAGTTTACTACGTCTCTACCGCAGCTCTGTCAGTCCAGTCACTCCCACGATTTATTCCGTTTTGTACCGGATGGTGATCGTAAACTCTTGGACGGGCTTCCGGTGTTCCTCCGGGGTCCCATCAGTGTGACAGCACCGCGCATGCGCAGATTCCGCCCAGTTCGTCTGTTGACAAACGTGACCGACGCTCATTTCTGTCCGGGTTTTAATTCCGTCGCCAAGTGGAATAAAATGTCATTTAACGGCATTTTGTCGACGTAGCGATGTTTGAGACGGATTCTTCATGACGTTGTAAACCCGGTGAGCACTTATAAGTCATATTTATCCGGGTACGAGTTGCATGACGGGGCGAAATTTTTTCAAGTGGACAAGATGCAATTAGATGCTAGCTGAGTTAGCATGTAGCCACATAGCTGGCCGGATAAAGTTAGCTCGCTGGGTTAGCGTTTAGCTCGAGCCGGTATTTGATGAGATAACCGGCCGACTCGCCACCGCGACCCTCACCGGGCCCGCTGGGGGGACGGGACGGGACGCCGAAGTACGTGACCCTCACGGGGCCCGCTGGGGGGACGGGACGCCGAAGTACGTGAGTCCACTTAGGCTGCGGACAACTTTTAGTGACGCAACACTGGTTTTATCTCCGAAATATTTATGTTTCTAAAAAACTGATTCTAATCTGCAGACGTGTTGAGTCACGTGTTTAACTTCAATCTGAACCTGACTGCAGTTTTACAGCCGCCATCCGATTCCGCTTTAACAGGTGCACAGTTCACCTGTTCGTTACGTATCAGATGAATGACGTCACTATCAGATGAATGAAGTGTGTGTTGGTGTGAATAAATATGAATTAAACACAAGTTAGTCCTGAAACGGAGGAACAGCCGCAGACAGCCTGAGAACCGGTCCGACCGGATCTCCCTCCGGTGTCACGTGGGTCTGATGACAGCAGGCCTCGAGCCCTGGCCGGTTCAGTCTTGTACACTTTCACACCTGTCGGTGTGGAACTGGACCGGTCCGGTCAGAACCAGCTGGGCTGTCAGAAAGTCTTCAATGAACCAGTTTAACTAACAGTCTGTGATGGTCCACGACCTGCTGATCCCTTCAGACCCAGTGTTGGTGCTGCAACCCCATATACATATATACGTGTGTATGTGTGTGTATGTATGTGTATATAAAAAATTAAAAAAATAAAATATATATATATATTTATATATAAGCCCCTGTGTGAACCATAAAATCAGGTTCTCTGTACTGAAGGATTATTAATCCTGAACCATCAGAGAGCTGAACGCTGCAGAAGAAAAGAGGACACTGAATAATTTACTGTGTGTGTGTGTGTTCTAGGTCAGATGAAACCATGCTGAAGTGGTTCTCCGGTGAAGAGGGGGAGCCCGGTTCTGCAGTAAGTACACATGTTGTCTTGTGTTTCATTGAAGGTCATCTGTTGTTGTTGAAGGTCATCTGTTGTTGTTGTGTTACTTTTATCAGCAGGAACGATGCCCATATTTAGTCGTGGCAGTTTGTCCTTAAAAACATTTCTGTCAGCAGACAGAGTAAAGCATGTCCGGGTTGTTCCCGCCTCCTCATACCTGTAGATTCACCTGAGGGGCCCAGCTGCCCAGCGCCTTCAAAATAAAAGCATTAACAAATGAACAAATTCCTCCATATTCCTCAAACAAAACAGCAACAGAATAAACAGATAAAGGTTTAATTAATAATAATTAAAGGTCTAATAATTAAAGACCGAACGGCGGCCCGGCTCCATCCGGACTGACTCTGCCTCTTTTTGTCAGATCATATTTGGGTGTGAGGGTCCAGACCAAAGATGGTCTGTGTGAAAAAAACACATCTGTATTCAGAAAAGAGTTTCTCTTCTATAAACCATCAAATGATAGAAAACTGCTGATCCAGTGAGATCATAAACTACCGAGTCATCCAGTCGGCGGTCTCTGTGACCTCTGACCTCTCTGATGATGTCAGAGAAGCCGTCTGAAGCGCTGCAGTGTTTTTCATGCTCAGATAAACAGGCTTTAGGAGAGAGTGCTGAACACAGGGCTTTAACTTCCTGCCCTCCCCCCACCCCCATCCTCTCCACTCTGCAGCCTGAACGCTGCTGGTCGCTCCAACTGCCACTCAGAACATATTTATTACTAAATATATATATATTATACTTCTTACATCTGACATGTTGAACAGAACATTGAGTTTCAGCATTTAGATTTTGAGAGTTATCTGGTAGATTTGAATCAGCGCTCCTGTTCTGTGGACTGATGTTGGAACCGGCTGTATTCAGTGGACCAACACATCCTAAAGAACCTTGAAGCTGGTCTGACACCGCAGCATTTTATTGGAATATGTAAACATGGAGGCATAAATGTTGGTAGTATCACAGCAAAAGAATCAAAGTATTAAGAACTAGCATATGGATCCGAGCATCCTCTGTCATTAAAAGCAAGACTGACCTCTTCATGTAATAGTTGTTGCTGTAGCGCCACCTGCTGCTGTAATTCACTGATATTTGCTCCCTCAGATGGCTCACGTTAACGTGGGTCTGCAGTTTGGTTATAATAAAGTTTTGCATTGAAAAGTCACATGATCTTCACCTCCTCAGGGCCCCGGCTCCCCCCACGGTGCTGGTGCCGGTGGGGAGGTGGCCGTGGAGGAGATGGTGGAGCGGCTGAGCCAAACTGAGCTGCTCGTCTCGCAGCTGAAGGAGATGATCCGGGAAAAGGACGCGACGCTTCGCTCCAAAGACGAGCAGCTGAAGGTGAGGACGTAGTCCTCCGGAGTCCTCCATCTTGGCTCGGACGGAGTCCTCCATCTTGGCTCGGACGCTGCCTTCACCTCATGTGACTCCACGTGCCATGACACACATTTAAATCTAATTTGCCCACTGCTGGCAGAGATCAGTGTCTGAGTCCAGCCCGGAGGTCACATGACTCACTTTAAAGATTAAAGCTGCAGGATGATACAGACAGGAATGTGAGATTAGAGCTCGGCCATGTTTCAGTGGATGTTTGGTTTAAGTTACAGGAGACTCATGTAGTGATACAGTTCACCTTCATGCAGCTGATGGGGTCCCCCAACACTGAGACGTAGAGATGAAGGGCTGACTGCATGTCTGCGTGACTGTGACTGCATGTCTTTGTGTCTTTGTGTGCTTCAGGGGGAGAAGGAGGCCTGTGAGGCCAAACTGTCCAAGCTGCGTCTCCAGAACAAGGCCAAGGTGACGTCACTCACTACACAGTTGGAGGAGCTGAAGACACAGCAGGGAGGTTCTGGTACACCGACACGCAGCAAGAAGGTACATACACACACACACACACACACACACACACACACACACACACACACACACACACACACACACACACACACACACACACACTTTATGTTTTAATGTTGATTCTGAATCAGATTTAAGTGATTTTGACCACTAGGAGGAAAAAAGCCTCCAATGTACGTTCACTGTAACATGTACCATTGGCTGGTGTTAGATCGTAACAGCGGGAGGATCGCTCTGCTTGTGATTGGTCGGTATGTTGTGGGAGGGGATATAAAAGAGTTCGTAGCTTCAGGTCTGTAAAATGGTTCTGATCCAGAAGTGTCTTCAGCTGCAATACCAACGAGTGCCACTAGAGGTCGGCTCCAAAAAGCCTCCGGCTCCATAGACTCCCATTCAACTTCTCTCATCAAATCCAAAGTGAATCAAATGTGTCCATCAGTTATCTCGGTGTTGTTAGCTAAAGTCACTCCTTCTTATTAGTTTTCTGGAGGTCCATCTGAAAATAATCCCTCATTCATTAGAAAAGAAGATTCAAGAAGACCTGTTTTTGGGGGCGTGTCTGTTTGATTGACAGGTCTGTGGTGCAGTCAGGTTACAGCTATCGGTGGGCGGGATGTAGTATCGTCAGGTTTCCGATCAGATCGGTCAGATCCACCGCTGGCTCCTCCCCCAGCTCGTCCAAATATGGTCACTTCCTGCTCCAAACTGCTCCGAACTATCAAAGATGGTGACGGACAGAATCTGAACTGGAGGATTCATAACGTTCACAAACCAACGATGACATCACTGATGGTTGATTAAAAATAGCGACCAGTTGATTGACAGTGAAACAGCCAATCACGGCAGCAGAGGGTTTAGAGCGTGCATCCCTCTGGCTGATCCGATCTAGCACCAACACACTGAGTCCTGGTTCATGTTCATGTAATGTTTCCGGTTCTGTCTTCATGTTTTCATCTCAGGGTTCATCTGAAGGAGAACAAGCCAGTCGGGGGAAGATCGTCCTGCTGAAGAAGAAAGTGGAAGAACTGGAGCAGCAGCTGACCCAGAGAGACGAGGAGCTGCAAAACCAGGTAATGTTGGTTCAGGTCCAACATGAAAAGATGCTTCATTCACCTCAGAGGAGTTGATCAGATTGACGGAAGCTCTGTACTTTATAATGGATCAGATGTCAGAACACTAAGTTTACATTAGTCTGTGTGAAATAAAGAGAGAAGTTTTTAACTGGAAAAATAGGAATCAGTGATGAAAAGTGATGAGACATCTTTTTAAAACGGTAACCGTAGCAACATTTAATTCAGTTTAATTCCATTTATTTCAGGTGTAAAATCACCATGAAACACGTTACAATCCCAAAACAAAACTACAAGAACCACATTAAACACATCAGTGGATTTTTAATTTTTGTTTCAGGTGTTTGGACTTCAAATAGTCATTAAAATATAGAAAATCAAAGAGTACATGCACTGTCCTTTGCCCCGCCTGGTTGTAATGTGTTACTCCTGTCAGAAGGTGGCGGTAATGCACCTTAAAGCTGCCTGCCAGCCTCCATTAAACAACATGAGGAGTTAGAAGAAGAACATGTCAGTAGTAGAGTCTGGAGCTCTGCAGGTGAATAAGTGTCTCTCAGGTGTTAGATGCTACACGGAGGAACAATCAGTTCCTTCTGAGTAATGTTTGAATCTTATTTTTGCTTTAAATCTTTATTGTGTAACTAACATTGTGTTTAAATGGTCCCAGAGGAAGGAGCTGGAGTCACGGCGGCAACGAGGTGAGGAAATGGACGCCATGCTGACGGAGAGGGACAGGAAGCTGTCGGAGAAGGAGGCCTACATCGTCCACCTGCAGACGGCTCTGGGAGGAGATCAGCCTGCAGAACAACAGAAGGTCCGACACCTCTGAGCAGCTTCATCCCACAATGCTGCTCTCCACCGCACATCTGACCGTTTAATCTGTCCCTGCTCAGGTGGAGGAGGAGGAGGAAGGAGGAGCGTTGGCGGAGCTGCAGCTGCTAGTGCAGAGTCTGACCAAGAAGGTGGGCGAGTCGGAGGAGCGCTACAGCCTCCTGCAGGAGCAGACGGAGAGCCTGAAGGAGCTGCTGGTCTCAGAGAAGCAGCAGTATGGCCAGAAGGAGAGCATGTACAAGCAGAACGTAGGTCCTCTAACTCTAACCCAGCATGATGCCCTAACTCTAACTCTAACCCAGCAGGATCCTGTGTTCATCAGCAGATTTACAGCTGATGGTGTTTTTCAGATCCAGACGTTCAAAGACATCCTGATGCAGAAGGACAACCAGCTGACGGAGATCAACCACATGCACGAGCAGGAGCTCTTCAAGCTGGCGGCCAAATCGGACGCCAGAGCCGACATAGAGCAGGTGATGGAGAGATGATGGGCTGCAGGTCATCAGGGTCTCATGTTGTTTATGTGACGTCTCCTTCTCCTCCTCCTCCTCCTCCTCAGCTCCTGAAGGCTCTCAAACAGAAGCTGCATGAGAAGGAAGAGGTGCTGCTGGGTAAGACTCAGGTGATCGATGTCCTCCAGGGGGAGGTGGACGGCAGGGACCAGCAGATAAAGGTCAGCACGCACCTCATTTAACCAATCAGCATGCTCTGAAACCAGCCGACACTCTTCCACCGCTGAGACGACCGACCGTGTCCAACAAAGTGTTCATAGAGTACAGAATATTTATTAAAGAGGTTTTAATGAACAGCAGCTTGACGAGGAGCTGACTGTTTATTCTGTTTGGTGATTTTTTTTCAAGTCAACGAAAGTTCACCAAGAGTTACGATCATCAACAGCCGTCCAATCACAGAACAGTAGGGGCAGGACAAACACAGTTAACCTCCGACGCTGGTCTCTGATTGGTCCTCCCTTCAGAGTGGCTGTTCCAACGCTAATACGAGCCGAGTTAACAGACTGTATTCACTAGGAAAGTTACACCATTGGTCGGCCAAATGTTGCAACTTCAAATTAAAAGCCCATGTTTTAAATTAAAAGTCCTCTTGTGTTTTATACAGTTTTTATACACCAGGTTTCGACCTGGTCTTCTAATAATAGAACAGTTTTGTAGACTAATTTGTGATGTAATAACTGTTTGTTATCCTTCTGTATCAATGGAACATGTTTCACTGCTTCTAAATGTTTTTATTCAGGATCAACGTTCTCCCTCGTTGTTCAGTGGTCTTTGAGTTCCAATGCCACTCTGCCCCCCCTAACATACATATAACATGTATATGACACGTATGTAACACATGTGTAATACATATATAACACTTGTGTAACATAACATGTAAGCAACGCATGTAACATACATGTAACATGTATGTAACATGCATATAACACGTATGTAACACGTATGTGCTATGTATATCTGACCTGAGTGCCTCCTCTCTCCACAGGAGCTCTCTGAGCGTCTGCAGCGACTGCAGGTGGAGCGAGAAAGCCTCGAATCCAAGATGGAGGCCGAGAAGCATGTGATGCGAGCGCAGCTCCGAGACCTGATGGAGAAGCAGCAGGCGGAGGTCCGGCGCATCACCGAGCAGCACCAAGCGCAGATGGACCAAACCCAGCAGGACCTCCTGGGGCAGCTGGAGGAGCTGAGGGGAGCAGCAGCGCCACCTGCCTGTCAGGAGGTATCAGGGAGTGGAAACGGGGTCGGGGACTCATCCTCCGTCCAGAGGATCGCCGAGCTGGAAGGTTGCTGCTTCATGTTCATTATTCTGTAGGAAGGGAACTTTAAACTGAAATTATTCACTAAAGCAGAGACTTAAATTTGGCTTTCACAGAAATGTAACATTGCATTTTTAATGATTGTTTTAAAACATATTTTATTACTCAATGCAGGCAAACATTTGTATTTTTTTTTTTAAACATCCACAACATTTTTAATCACATTTAACAAAAACCAGGTGATGTGATCTAAGCTGTAGTTTTAACATAAGATTTGTGCATTTATTCATTTTTAAATACAAATTTCACGCATTTTACAAGTAAGATAAAGACAAATTCTACAATTTCTAAAAAGAATAATAAAGATATAGAGATTTGTGACAGTCACTCTTCATTTCTTTCAGCTCAAACTAAACAGAAATCAGAGGAAGCCAGCCGATCGGAGGCCAAGTTCCTGAAGATGAAAGCGTGGTCTAAGTCTCGGATCAGACAGCTGGAGGAGGAGCTGAAGAAGAGCCAGGTCAGCTGTGTACATCACACATCATTAGATTTCATTCAGATGGGAAACATGTTCATCTTCTCATCACTTTATTAAAGACAATTACAAGAAACTCTGATGTTTAGCAGCAGTTTGTTCTGAAGATGCAGATTTAAAGCTGTTGATGTTGTGTTCAGGCCGGAGTCGCTCCTCCGGACCTGAATGCCCTGAGGAGTCAGATCACGGCTCTGGAGGAGGAGAGGGAGGAGAACCTGTGGAGGGTGGAGCAGTACGAGGAGCTGAGAGCACAGAACGGTACTGAAATAAAAACCTGCTGCTTCTTCTCTGTTGAAACACACTGAAGTCCCAGTGAAGTGTGTGACGAGGTGTGATGTCTGCTGTCAGGGATGCTGGAGGAGAAGCTGGTGGTGTACGAGGAGCAGCAGAGGACGCTGCAGGCCGACCTGGAGCAGGTCACCAAGAGGGCGGCATCTCAGGTCCGAGTCCAGATGTTCTCCACCACCTCCTGATGTCTGTGTACGTCTGACGCTCTCTAACATGACCTCTGACCCCAGGCCAGTGAGTCGGGCAGCGCTGACGACGCCCAGAGTCACGTCCTGGAGTGGCAGGAGATGGTGGCCGAGGCGGTCAGCGCCAGGGACCGGGCCCGGGAGGAGAAGGCTGCCATGGTGCTCCGCATCAGCCACATGGACGAGGAGAGAGAGGGTAAGACCGCTGCTGCAGGGGGGTGACGGGGGAAACTAAAGGGGCGGGACTACAGAGGTCAGAGGTCAGGGAGGAGCCTGGTCTGGTGTTTAGACTGTGTCGTATTTAATGTACACACACTGACATGCTCTCAAATCCTCACACACATTTATCAAACATTTCCTGAAGTGGATTAAAAACCTCCCTGTTCATAAATACCAGAATACATCACTGAACATGTGAACGTTTCCCTCTCTGAGCTTCAGCCCATCAGAACCAGACCAGCATCAGTGTGTTTGGATCTTTAACACCTGTTTGAATGCTTCTCCCCTTTTAGTTGTTGCTGATGTTGATTTTTTTTAATACTGATGGTGAACATGAGGGGAAATGCAATCATCTCAAATTAAAGCCAAAGGTTTAAAATCTGAAATAGTTTATATTTCATGTTTTAGAAATGATAAAAACAATGTTTTTATCGAAATAGTAAATGATAAAACGATCAGGACCCACATGGCTTTAGTTTCCTTTAGTAACAGGATGATGGGGGAAATGTTGTCATTTCCACTTTGACCACGTGGTGGCAGCGTTGTGTCACTGTGTGTGTGTGTCTGTCTTGTTGTCACGGTAACATGAAGCTGCAGCAGCTGGGCATGTTTAGTGCAAAGGGATGCAAAGGATTATTGTTCGTAAAAGGCAATAACGATATTGAGAGCTTGTGGATTACATCGTTAGCAACATGCTAACTTTGAGGATGTTGTTGACTTTATAGTTGGTCAGCTGACAGTTGAAGCAGGTATACTTCATGCTGAGAGGAGAAACACTGTTGAGCTGTGCTGTCGCTATATAAACTTATCTCGTGGGCAAGAATTAGATCAAACGTGAGAACTAATTCATTAAAACGTGGGAACGTAATGCCACATTGTGCACACAATTTCGTGTTTCGTGTCATGATTTAGTGTTTTGTGTCATGATTTAGTGTTTTGTGTAATGATTTAGTATTTAGTGTCATGATTTAGTGTTTTGTGTAATGATTTAGTATTTAGTGTCATGATTTAGTGTTTTGTGTAATGATTTAGTATTTAGTGTCATGATTTAGTATTTAGTGTCATGATTTAGTGTTTTATGTCATGATTTAGTATTTAGTGTCATGATTTAGTGTTTCGTGTCATGATTTAGTGTTTTGTGTCATGATTTAGTGTTTTGTGTCATGATTTAGTGTTTCGTGTCATGATTTCGTGTTTAGTGTTTCGTGTCATGATTTAGTGTTTCGTGTCATGATTTAGTGTTTTGTGTCATGATTTAGTGTTTCGTGTCATGATTTAGTGTTTCGTGTCATGATTTAGTGTTTCGTGTCATGATTTAGTGTTTTGTGTCATGATTTAGTGTTTTGTGTCATGATTTAGTGTTTCGTGTCATGATTTCGTGTTTAGTGTTTCGTGTCATGATTTAGTGTTTCGTGTCATGATTTAGTGTTTAGTGTTTCGTGTCATGATTTAGTGTTTCGTGTCATGATTTAGTGTTTCGTGTCATGATTTAGTGTTTCGTGTCATGATTTAGTGTTCAGTGTTTCGTGTCATGATTTAGTGTTTCGTGTCATGATTTAGTGTTCAGTGTTTCGTGTCATGATTTAGTGTTTCGTGTCATGATTTAGTGTTCAGTGTTTCGTGTCATGATTTAGTGTTTCGTGTCATGATTTAAATGTTCTGTCTCTGCGGCCTCTCCAGCTTCTGTGTAAATGTGAGCTGACGTTGTCGCTCTCGGTAATAGAGATATTTGGATGTTCTGCCCTGTTTGTCTGACTGAACCTTCTTCTCTTTATTTCCTGTTGTCATCGGGGAGGTTGGGTTCCCTCTGTGCTGCCTCCCATCTCGTGGACCTCCACCCCCCCCACACACACTGTCCCTCTCCAGCCCCTGCTCCAGGGATGGGAGCAGCCATACAGAACAGTTTCCCATCAGTTTTGTGCATGCAGGCTCCTCCCCCTTCACACCTGACTGCAGCTGCCCACTGCAGCGCCTGCAGCTCCCCATGTTGAGCGTCTGCTGGGCCGAGCTGCAGGCGCTGCAGTGACACGCTGCATTTACAGTCTGACATGTCCTTGTTCTTTTCTTCACCTCTCCTGTGTTCTTCCTCTCCTTTACCCCTTTTTCTTTTCTTCTGTCCTGCCGGTTCTTCTTTAATGTGGCAGGACTTCAATATTTTAGAGGCATTAACATTGGACTAAACCCAACAGTGTTGTTTGCATTTGGTGGGACGATCAGACTTACACCAACGAAGAGTTCACATTGAGGACAGGCTGACAGCAGACATACACACAGTATTAAACATCACACAAAGAGTCTTCATCATTAAAGAGGACACAACAGGTTAACTGGGTTAAAACTCCAACTGATAGATATCACCATGGAACTTCTCCAGTTGATTACTTACAGTAAGACAAAAAAAAATTGTATTACAATTATTTTTTTAACATGCAAATGCAGGTATTATCTAATTAAATGTGTGCTAATAGGTTTGGGTAAAGCCTGGTTCAAACTGGCTTGTTTTATTTGTTGACGTATACAAATCAAAGACTTTCACGGAGTGGACTTTTAATCACTCAATAAATCAGAAAATACTGTTGAGTCATAAAAATATATTTTTGCAAAAAAGTTTGGAATAAATTATGATATAAATCCAGCTTTGGATGATATGTGAACAAACCCCGCTGTAAAACCTTCAGGACACAGCTGGGAGTAAAACTGGAAAGTTTGGTGCGTTTACGTGCTGCTGAAGTGGAGACTTTCTCCTCAGTGTAAAAAATAAATCTGAGAAAACAGACGTATACTTTTAAAATCCAAGTCTGTCAAAAAAGTCAAGAACAAGTGAAAACAACTTTATTTGGGATATTATATGAAATTCTAATTATATATTCCCAACGAGTGATATTTGAAGTGATGAGCAGGGTGTGATGATGATTTGTTCCAAATGTTCAGTTGACCAATCAGATCTCTGGGGCGGAGCTACTGGTTGTTTACCCTGTTCGGTACTCTGTTATATTTCTATCGAAAGCCTTTTCTTAGAAGGACAGTTAGTTTTAAAGACAGCAACATCTTTGGCTTTAGATTTTCTCATTATTTTGGGGGAAAACATATTCGTTTCCCTTCATGTTAAAAATGTAATTACCGTCCACGTTATGATCTCACTTTATGAATCAGCTCAATGCTTCTCACTAATGGGATCAAATGTTCGACCTTTGTGGGCTCAACAACCATTGGATGCTACAGTAGAGGGCTAACTGTTTTGGCTTCATGAATAATACGCACGTTTTCCTCTTCTTACTTCCTTCACATACGAGCTTCGATCACAAAGTTCAGAGACGGTTCCTGATATTCCACAAAAAAACAAGCTGGTTTAAATCTGGCTGCCGTACCTCGTACATCCAACGGGCAACGATACTCTGATCCCAACTGCTGCAAAGTGACAAAGAGGGAAGAGCACAGACTAAATACGAGGGACAGGTGAAACTAATCAGGGGGCGGGGCCAACATTCATACAAAGGACAGGAAGTGAAACAAAGACAGATAACAAGAGGTGAGTCATTTCCAAATCAAACAGGAAGTACCAAACCCAGACGGACCTGAAGACTACGAAGCAGAAAAGAAGTCGGAACCAGAACAGAACCTCAGAAGGTCCCGGTGGAACTCGGTGTTGACAGTCTGACTCTGGGGGACCAATTCACGGTGACACAAAGAAAACCCACCTGGTGTCTCCTAACCTGACGCCTTCTTCGGTCTGGGACGGTGAAGCTCCGCCCCTCTTGAAACGTGATGTCATCAGAACACCTCGCCCGGCTCGTCGCTTCTTCGCCGGAGACTCTGTTGACTGTTCAGGAACACTCTGTACTTATTGGTCCTCCTGCTCAGTGTCCAGCACCGTGCTGCGTTCAGGAACACTCTGTACTTATTGGTCCTCCTGCTCAGTGTCCAGCACCGTGCTGCGTTCAGGAACACTCTGAACTTATTGATCGGACCTCGTATGATCCTGCTGCTGTGGTCAGTGTAGCTTAAAGGTCCAGTATGACTATCTTAGCTTAACCCTGCTTATTCTCTAAACCTGCACTGACCACAGCTTCACACACTAAACTCTCTTTTTCTGCCCCACCCTTTGCTTTGAGCTGCCACCCACCACCCCACCCTCACCCCCACATTATAATCAGCCTGTTGTCACAAAACAGATGGGAACACGTTATGTTCTAATCAGACTTTGTCCTGCTTTGCATCCTGAGCTGCTAAATGACAATCTGAGTAAAAGTGTCTCTAAATAACCGTCTGGTCCCTCTCCTGAAGACGCAGAGATGAAACATTGGCTTCAGATGTGACTCATTATAAACTGGGCTCTCTCCTTCCTCTCCCCGTCTACCACATATGTGAATGCTGTTTTCCCTCGCTATGCAGAACAGGTGTGCACGCCTCTGACCTGAATGATGCAGGAGTGCAAACATCCCCTCTGTTTGAGTAACTTCCTGTTTGTCCGTCCTTCGGTGTCTCGTCTCTGTGGATTAAAGTGTTCTCCGTGTTATAAAGTATATATGTGGTGTTCAAAGTGCCTCATCTTCCTTCGTCACCAAAACCACCAGCAGCATTCACATCTCTCTTCTCTCCTCTTCATCTCTTTCATCGTGTCTTTCCAAAATATATCTCCTCCCATCATCCTGCCATATTTCTGTCCACTTCATCCCCATCCTGCCATCCCATCATAAACACATCCTCCGATCCAAACCAACCTTCCCCTCTCCCTGTGGCACAAAACTGATTGAGGATGACTGGTTCTTTCCTGGCTGCTCCGATCCAGCACTGGCCACTCGGCAGCAGGAGTTGGAGGAGGAGCTGGCTCAAGCTCGGGGGCTCGGCCCGCTCAGGGCCAAGAAGCTGGCAGCGCCGGCCCAGCGAAGCCTGCAGGTAGGTGGATGTTACTGTGGTTACACCAGCATGCCTTCACGTGTTTTATGGTTTTTATAGTGGAGCTTTTACAGTTTAGAAATTTAAAAAAAAATATACCAAATGCACAATGTAAATCCAACCAAGCTGCCTTTATATACAAAAGCTTGTTAATTTTTGCTGCATAAAATAATTAAATTCTGATCAAATCATGTAACAAATTCAGGTCAAATCACAGACTGTATACAAATGGACGTAGTTTCCAGGTAGTACCTTAAAGTGCAATACCACCGAGGGCCACAAGATATTTATTGGAATGATGCTAATGCTGATTGGGGACAATTTTTAAAGGAATAATTCAGCATTTTGTAAAATAGACTCTTTTGCTGGCTTAATGAGAGTTTGGAAGATGGACACCAATCTCATAACGGAGTTAAAAACGGTGTTTGAGCCCAGAGACTTTTGCCCAAAGGGTGGAACAGTCGACGACATCAAATAAAGCTGTTCGTTGCTGCAATACCAGCGAGTGCCACTAGAGGTCGGCTCCAAAAAGCCTCCGGCTCCATAGACTCCCATTCAACTTCTCTCATCAAATCCAAAGTGAATAAAATGTGTCCATCAGTTATCTCGGTGTTGTTAGCTAAAGTCACTCCTTCTTATTAGTTTTCTGGAGGTCCATCTGAAAATAATCCCTCATTCATTAGAAAAGAAGATTCAAGAAGACCTGTTTTTGGGGGCGTGTCTGTTTGATTGACAGGCCTGTGGTGCAGTCAGGTTACAGCTATCGGTGGGCGGGACGTAGTATCGTCAGGTTTCCAACAGGTTTTGTTGAAACGCAGTCCTTCTGCCTGCCGCTGTCCGTTGCACCTCGTTGGTTTCGTCTTCCCAACATGTCCCAGGGTTCCTTGGAGGTGATGAGTTTTCTCCTCCTTGCAGGAGGACTTTGAGTTCGACGGCCAGGCCTCCTTCCAGGACCCTCGCAGCACCTCGGAGAGCACGACCCCGATGGAGGGAGAGAACATGGGAGGTTGGTGGCCCGAGTACAGTTCTCCTGATACAGGTGTGAGAGCCGCCGGACAGGTTTCACCAGCATGCACACGCTCACCTGCACTCGGCTCTGGGAAACCAGAAGTCTTTGGGTTATTTTGTGTTTTTAACACTCCAAACTTATGTTCCTGAGTATTGGACCGTGGCTGCTGGTTGGTTTTGTCTTTTAAGTTTTCATCCTAACATTACAGTATTTGAACTGGATCATGTGCGGCCCGGTTGGGACCCACTGGGTTCAGCCTGCTCTCATCTGTGTACAGCCGGCTGAACTCAAGCTGCTCCCCAACGTGCTCAAACTCCCTCTGGGATGATTGACACCTGCCAGAGTGACACATTGAACCATCATCCTCATCAGTTTACAGTGTTTGTGCATGCTGGTGGAGCTGGCGGGTGTTGGGGGGTTGTGAGATGGTGTGAATGCACGATGTTCCCCATCTGTGGTAAGTTTTGGGGTTTTTATTTTATCGTTTGCACGCTCTGCTCCTTTTTTTTTAATCATTTATCAGCTGCTGCTCGTCATAAAACCAAAGATTACATCAGAAATGATCGAAATAAAAAATACATAGAAATAAAAACAAAGTAAAAACATAAACATTTTAATTCTAATTGGAGAGTTGTGATTAAAATGTAAAACTAACTGATGTAATTTTTGTGTTTTTGAAGTTAAACCGTTATCTGTTACGATCTGCATTTCACACACTGTCTTTTGATGAAGATCTTTTTAATGAGACAAGGCCGATAAGAAATCTACTCTGCATTTTGAAGTAGGATTAATTGTGGCAGCCGGAGCCTTGTTTTAAAGTAGTTTATTTAAACAACTACCAAACAGACTTCAGATCTGTTGACATGGTGAAATATTGTGAGGTTTTTGTATTTTTAAAATTCAGCAAACAAGCCAGACTTAACCATCTTAATCTAAAAACAGTTCCAGGTTTGAGCCCTCGGGTGGTTTGAGGTTGTGATCAGCTGTTCAGGTCCATCGTTGTGTGTTCATGAGGAGAGAGGTTAATAAAAGCTTAACGTGTGTCCGTTAAACTCGAGTGCTGATTGACTCCATCACCACCTGATTAATCTGTCAGGTAGCACCTTTCCGCTGCAAACTGAGCATGCTCCACCAAAACCTCCAGTTTAGCCCTCTGACAACCTGATTGGAGATAAAATAATTCAATTCATCGCTTCTTCTAGGTTTTCAAAAGTTATCTGATCGAATGTTTTAAATTCTGATAGTCAAACGAGTCATTTCACAGATTTACATTTATCCACCATTTATCCCGTTTCACAGCCTCAACAGTAAAGACAGACACAATGATGGAAGCATGTTTGTAATGACTTTCACCACCAGAAGGGGGAGACAAAAGCACTGGAGCTGTAACAATAGATCACCATCTTCAGGGTTGGATGGATCCATAAACTTTGAATTCACATTGAAATGAAAATCTAATATTTAGTATAGTAAAAGTGAGAGTGGTGAGTGTAAAATCCGTTGATGTTGAGTTGATCCTGTAAACTGTATTTGTGGGCGTCCCCTGACGTCCTCGGCGCTGACCGTCCGACCCGCTGCTTCCAGATGGGCTGCGGTCGGTGGTGGAGGAGCTGGAGCTGGAGAGGAACCAGCTGCAGGAGCAGATCCTGAGCCTGGAGGAGCGCTGCCAGGGCCTGGAGGACCGGCTGCAGCTGCAGGCCCGCATCGAGGCCCTCCAGGTGAGCGCAGCGGCACCGAGCCGGGCCGGGCCGGCTCAGAACCGGCAAACATTCTCACTGTGAAGCTGAAGTGACCTCCTGATGAGTAGAACCATGAAGTGCATGTTTCCCCGAAGGATGGGATGTTGTAACCGACCCTTCTAACACAGGTGACGTTTGATGTAGATGAAGATGAGCGTCCGTGTCGGGTCTCCCAGGTGTGTTGGCTCGCTCATGTACGTGTGTGACGGCTAACAGGTGTGGTGTGTTTGTTTAACCTCGGACACGCGTGTCCAATCACATGAAGCACAAAGACTCACCGGGTGTCGTACATCACACGTCTGTTCTCCTCGTCACCTCCGACGGTGCTCCCCGTCTGTCCTCGTCTGCGTGCCGTGCTGATTTCGTACTCGTTATTTAATCTGTTTATTGATGTCGCTTGTTCTGCCGCTACAGAACGAGTCGGAGAAACTGCTGAGTCAGCTCGCCGGCCTCCGAGCTCAACAGAGCCGAGACGCAGAGAAGCATCTGCTGCTGGTGAGCAGCCTCAACGAGCAGATCAGAGGGTCAGTCAACACCACATGTTGGATTGGAAGTGACTTCCTGTCCTTTGTATGATTGTTGGCCTCGCCCCCTGATTAGTTTCATCTGTCCTCAAGTGTCTCGCCTGTTTTCAACACTCTGTGAGCGGCGTGTTGAAGACTTTGTTCTGTCCTGCTTATTGATCTCTTCATCTTATAAGTGTTAAATGTTGCAGCTGATCCTGTTTTTTGTGCTTCAGACTCAGTGACACTCAGGAGTGTCTGGAGAGCTCCCTCCTCGAGAAGGAGAACACACTGGCCAAGACGTCGGAGAAGCTGCAGCTCATCAGCAGTCTGCGAGAGTCCCTGAGTGAGCGTGAGGCTCAGAGCAAAGAGCTGAGTGAGAAGCTGTTGCAGACGGAGCACAGCGTAAGAGAGGCGTTTGGTCCCGGAGAGGTTTGACTATCTGTTCAGCAGAGATTCATTCGGTTCTTCTTCCCTCCAGCTGGAGAACGTCTCCAAGAAGAGCAGCAGCTCAGAGAAGCAGTGCTGCGAGCTGAAGGCGGAGGTGGTGGACCTGACGCAGAGACTGAGTGTGCTGAAGGACAAGGTGAGAGTTATCGGCTGAGTTGCATGAGCTGCTCTCTGCACACCGTGTTTCATGGTTGGGTTTTATATCTCATTTCTCTAAGACACAAAAACAAGAAGTCACCGTGGAAACGTTACAAACCGACCTCGACCAGACCAACGAGGAGCTGGACAAGCTGAACTCCGCCCACCTGGAGGAGCGCGCCCAGCTCATCCACGACCTCCAGAGCTGCGAGCGGGAGATCGACGGTTTGAGAGACGCGGTGCAGGAGAAGGACCGGGAGATCTGCAGCCTGGCCGGCAACATGGCCGAGTACTCGGAGCAGGTGACGGTGCTGAAGCAGGAGATCAGACTGAAAGAGGAGAGTCTGGTCCGGGTGGAAGACGCTCTCAGTAAAGCTGAACAGGAGGCCAGCATCATCAGAGACTCCCAGACCTCAGACCAGCAGGCCCTGAACGGAAAGATCACCGAGCTGGTGGGGAAGCTGCAGGAGGCGGAGCTAAACCGAGCCCGAGAGGACAGAGAGTCCGGAGCGTCTGAGGCGGAGCGACTCGTAAAGCAGGCGGACGAGGATGAAAGAACCATCCGGGAGCTCCGAGGGGAGATCCACAAACACACCGTCATCCACCGCACACACATCTCCTCACTGAAGGAGCAGCTGATGTCCTCTGTGCAGAAGATTCAGGACTCAGAGGCACTCGTCTCTCAGCTGCAGCAGGAGAACAGCAGCGACCAGCTGCAGGAGCTGAAAGAGAGACAGCAGACGTACGACATGGAGCTGAAGGCCTTGAAGGAGGAACGAAACAATCTGCTGGCTCAGCTGGAGAAACACCAGAGTGACGTTCAGACTCTGTCCAGACAGCTGGAGGAGCAGGAGAGCAGCAAACAGCAGAAACTGGAAACCATAGCAACGCTGGAGAAACAGGTGGAGGACGAGAGGCGGGACAATAAGAAACAGTCTGAAAACATCTCCAAACTCAAGAACCTCCTGAAAAACACGAAGAGCGAGAAGCAGCAGAAGCTGAAGGAGGAGCTGGAGAAACAACTGCACCTCCTCACAGCAGAGAAGGAGAAGCTGAAGGAGGAGCTGGAGAAACAACTGCACCTCCTCACAGCAGAAAAGGAGAAACTGAAGGAGGAGCTGGAGAAACAACTGCACCTCTTCACAGCAGAGAAGGAGAAACTGAAGGAGGAGCTGGAGAAACAACTGCACCTCTTCACAGCAGAGAAGGAGAAACTGAAGGAGGAGCTGGAGAAACAACTGCACCTCCTCACAGCAGAAAAGGAGAAACTGAAGGAGGAGCTGGAGAAACAACTGCACCTCCTCACAGCAGAAAAGGAGAAACTGAAGGAGGAGCTGGAGAAACAACTGCACCTCTTCACAGCAGAGAAGGAGAAACTGAAGGAGGAGCTGGAGAAACAACTGCACCTCTTCACAGCAGAGAAGGAGAAACTGAAGGAGGAGCTGGAGAAACAACTGCACCTCCTCACAGCAGAAAAGGAGAAGCTGGAAGAGGAGGCGGCTGAGTGGGTGAAAAGCATCATATCCCTACAGGATCAAATATCTGTGATGGAAACACAGCAGTCAGAAAACAGCAAAGTGGTTGAAGCGCTAGAAAAGGAGAACCAGGAGCTGACGGTTGGAAGGGAGGAGTTGAAGAAAGTCCTGGAGCAGAGCACTCACTCCAACTCTCAGATGCTGTTGGACAAGACAAATGAATGTAGTGACCTGAAGCAGCTCCTCAGGAGGAGGGAGGAGGAGCTGACGCAGCTGCAGTCTGAGAGCAGGGAGAAGGAGGACATGCTGAAACAGAAGCAGGAGGAGCTCCAGAGGGAGGTCACAACCCAGAGGAGCATCACCTCCGAGCTGCAGGCCAAGGTGGAAACACTGGAGGAGAAACGCTCCCGACTCAGGAAGCAGCTGGAGGAGAGAGAGGAGCAGCTGAGAAACACCAAGCAGAAACACCAAGACCAGCTGAACCACGCCAAGAAGAGCGAGGAGGCTCTGAGGGAGCAGATCCTCAGCCTGGAGGAGGTTGGCAGGAACATGGAGGCTGAAGCCCAGCAGAGGGAAACGAAGTCGGACGGCTTAAAGAGACACATGGAGGCTCTGAGGGAGGAGAACCGACAGCTTCAGGCGGCCCGTGAGTCTAAAGGAGAGGAGCTGGCTGACCTGGACGCACAGCTCACACAAGAGAAGCTCCTCCTGCAGGAGGAGGTGTCTGGACTCACCGCTGACAGAAATCTACTGCAGGAGAAATATTTTGCCCTCCAAGTTCAGACTTCAGACAGTCAGCGAAGAACTGAAGGTCTCCTGAAAGAGAAGGAGGAGCAGCTGCAGAGCTTCCAGCAGCAGGTCGGGCAGCTCAGCGCAGCCTTGAACAGCCGAGAGCAGAGCGGTTTAGATCTGAGGTCTCAGTTACAGACTCAGCAGAACCAGCTGGTCCAGCTGCAGGACACCGTGTCCACGCTACAGCAGCAGGGGGTGGTTCTAAAGGAGGCGCTGCAGCAGAGAACGGAGGAGGCTGCTGTTCATCAGCAGGAGGTCCTGCTGCACAAAGACCTGCTGTCTGAGACGCAGAGAGAGGCAGAGTCCCTCCGGAAAGAGGCGGAGTCCCTCCAGAGAGCGTGTTCGGAGGCGCGGCAGCAGACGGAGCAGAGAGAGGAGGCTCTGAAAGAGGTGAGGACAGAGTTTCAGAGGCACAAAGAGGAGCTGGACAAACGCAACGAATCGGTGGTGTCTCTCAGCAGCCAGCTGGGGGCCATGAACCAGAGCGCTGCACAGATGGAGGCCGAGGTCACCAAGCTGAAGGCCTCAGGGCAGAAAACGACTGCAGAGATCCTCCATTTAAACGACAGCATCGCAGCTCTGAGTGAGCAGAACACACGGCTGGAGACGGAGCTCCAGAGAACACTTACAGAGCTCTCAGAAGCTCACAGAGAGGTGGACGGTGTCCGAGCGGCAGCCGCAGAGAGGGAGAGTCTTCAGCAGGGGAGACAGGAAACCCTGCAGCGGCAGGAGATCTCCATCCAGCAGCTCAGCAGGAAGATGGAGGAGAAAGAGGAGCAAGTTTTACTGCTCCGAGAGTCCGTCTGTAAACTCACGGCAGAGTCGTCCACGCTGAAAAACACTCTGCAGGAGAAGGAACAGTCGAGCCTTGAATCCTCCGCTGCTGTCCACAACCTCAGCTCACACCTACAAACCAAAGAGGCCGAGTGCGAGAGCCTGAAGGAGCAGACGTCTCACCTGGAAGAGGCGGTCAGCAAGCTCACCGACAGCCTCCAGGTCCAGACGGCGGAGGCGGGAGACCTCCGCCGAGCCCTGGAGGAGCAGACCGAGTCTCTGCAGAGACGAGCCGAGGAGGCGCTGCTGTTCAAGGACCGGTTCACGGAAAGCACCGAGTCGGCGTCCCGGCTGCAGACTCAGGTCCAGTCTCTGTCCTCCGAGTCCGAGATGCTCAGACGGTCGGCAGCAGAGACGCAGAGCGCCTTCAACAACCTGAGAGAGAAGTTCGCTGTGAACTTAGAGGAGCTGCAGGAGGTGAGACGGCAGCTGTCTCAGAGGACAGACGAGCTGTCCGACTCTAATAACGGACATCGGGCAACGAAGACGACTGTAGAAACCCTGAGAGAAGAGTTATCTGCGATCCGCCTCCAACTGGAGAACACCGACACCCTCAACCGGAGTCTGTCGAAGGAGAAAGAAGAAGCTCTGTCGTCTCATCAGGCCAGCGTGTCTCTGCTGACGCTCGAGACAGAAAGACTCAAATCACAACAGCTGCAGGTCGCCGCCCAGATGGACGCGCTGACGGAGAACCTGGAGCAGAGGGAGATGGCCCTCCACGCCATCAACAGCCAGTACACGGCTCAGGCCAAACACGGCAGCCAGCTGCTCTCTGAGATCCAGAAGCTAGAGGAGCAGAACCAGAGGCTGCACGAGGGGGTGAGGTCGAAGGAGGCGGTGCACCGACAGCAGAACGCGCACCTACAGGACCAGCTTAGAAAGGTGCAGGCAGAGAAGGAGGAGCTGGAGAGAAGGCAGCGTCAGGTGAAGGCGTCGCAGGCTCAGATGGAGCAGAGGTCCAGCAGCATGAGCCAGGAGAAGCAGAGCCTCCATGAACAGGTCAGTGCCAAACAGCAGGAGGTGTGTGAGTTGAGAGAGAGCGTGGAGAAGATAGAGCAGGTCCTGCAGGACTCTGAGAGGGAGTGGCTGCTGGTGCTGGACAGAGAGAAGCAGGACAGGAACCTGCTGGCAGAACAGTTAAAGAGTGTTGAAGGTGAGATGAAGTCTAAAGATGTGAAAGTTCATGCTCTGAAACAGGACCTGGACAGTTTGCAGGAGAAGCTGGCAGAAGCTTCCTCCGCCATCAGGCGGGGGTCGGATCAGCTGGGCGCTAAAGAGATCGAGGCGTCGGCGTCGGCGTCGGCGTCCAGGGTCCAGCTGGAGAGGGTGTTGGAGTCCATCCAGGAGAAGGAGGCGGAGAATCAGGCGCTGCAGCAGGCTGTAAGAGCTGCTAAAGACCAATTAAAAAAACGTATAGAAGGACAACTGCCTGTAGAAGAAGCCTCTTTACAGGAGATGATCCAACTGTTGGAGGAACGAAATCAGTCGGAGGTCGACGCTCTGAAACAGGAGCTGGATAAAACTCTCCATGAAGGTCAGAGGTCACAACAGACCGTAGAGCTCCTCCAGGCTGGTCTGAGCGCCGAGCTGCAGACTAAAGAGGAACAGATTGGCTGCATGAACATCCAGATCGGTCAGCAGAAGGACTTGCTGGCTGGACTGAGTCAGCAGCTGAAGGATAAAGATGCTTCTATCGCCCAGGTGATGGAGTCGGCCTCCAGCGAGAGGATGAAACTGGGAGAGGAGAAGAGTTGTCTGTTGGAGTACTTACAGAACACGAAGCAGGAGAGCAGAACCTGGATGGAGAGACAGGAGGAGACCACTCGGCAGCTACAGGAAGTGATGTCACGCTCTGGAGAAGAGAAGCTGGAGCTGACGAAGGAGAAGAAAAATCTGCGGAGTGAGCTGAACAAAGTGTCCAAAGAAAAAGACGCAGTGAAGAAGAAGCTTCAGGCTGCTCTGGTTGTCAGGAAAGACCTGCTGAAAAGAATTGAGGAGTTGGAGAAGCAAAAAGAAGAAAGTGCACACGATAAAACTGAGGTTTCCCTTCTGCAGGATCAGGTCACGAACCAGGCCAAAACATTTGGAGAACAAGTTTCTCTGCTGGAAGAGAAACTTGTGGAGAAAGACGCAGAGCTTGTTGAAGTCAGAGCGGAGAGTGGACGCCTGATGGAGCAGCTGCAGACAGAAACACAGCGTTTAGAAAGCTCGTTGAAGGAGACAGAAGAGCGTCTGACAGAAACGCTGCAGACGCTCGGTGAGAAGGACGTCATCGTGGAGCAGCTGCAGGCCGACGCCACGGCAACACAAGAAGCTTTGATGCAGAAAGTAGAAGAGATGCAGATTGAAATGAAGACGTGGAAAGACGAGCTGAAGAAGTCGTCTTCCGCTTCGAGCGCCGTGCAGTTAGAGAATGAGATGGCACAGATGAAGCTGGAGAAGGCGGCGCTGCAGAAGAAGGCTCAGGCTGCTCTGCTGGCTCGCAGGGACACCATGAGGAAGGCTCAGGAAAGAGAAGAGAAGTTAAGTCGAGAGCTGGGCGAGCTGAAGGACGACTACAAGGCCCTGCTGGAGCAGCGCTGCCAGCAGACCAACGAGCTCAACGCCGTCCAGCTGGACTTCGACGAGAAGATCAGGGAGCTGGAGGACCTCCGTCAACACTCCCTGTCTTATGTGGGCGAAGTGGAGACTCTGAGACAGCTGGTAGACGAGAGGGATGAAACCCTGCAGGCTCTGAAGGTGTCTCTGGCTGAGAAGGAGAACCAGTGTCATTCTCTGTCTCACCTGCAGTCGGAGCTGGACACGCTCACATCCCGGCTGGAGAGCGTCTCTCTGGACGCGGCGGGTAAAAACCAAGCTCTGGTGGTCCTGGAGCGACAAGCTGAAGATCTGAAATCAAAGCTGCACCTGGTGGAGAAGGACTTGGAGGAAGCTCAGGCTGAAGCAAAAGAGAGAACCGAAGAAGTTCAGAAATATCAGGAAACCATCAGAGATGCTGAGCTGAAGACCCAACAGGAGAATGAAGCATTAATCAGTCAGGAGAGACAGTTGAACATCTCTCAGTCTGCTCTGGACCAACTGAAGCATGCAAACCAGGAGGAGCATCAGATTTTATTGGCAGAAAAGCAGCTGGAGCTGGAGAGCATCCAGAAGACATCAGCAGAGACGCAGCAGCTGGAGGAGGACAAACGTATTCTCAGCGAGGAGCTGGAGGAAGCTCGGCGGCATGCTGGCGACATACAAAAGACTTTAGAGTTGTTACAGCGGGAGAAAGAAACGTCTGTGGGATTAATGGACGACCTCAGAGACCAGGTGACCTCTCTGAGCCGGCAGCTGAAGGAGGCGCAGGAAGCAGCTCAGCAGCTGCGTGAGAACACGTCTGAAACCCGCATCAAACAGGAAGATTGTTTTTCATGCAAAACCTTGGATGAGAAGCTGAAGGAGAAAGACGAGGCCTTGTCCGTTTCTCAGGCTCAACTTTCAGACAAACAAGAGCTGATTGCTGCACTGGAGCTGCAGTGGCAGCAGCAGACTAAAATGCACCAGGTCGTCGTTGAGAAGATGAGAACAGACACCGATGAGCTGCAGAGATCCAGAGAGGAAGGCGGTGGAGGGAACGATCGGGACAGCCAAAGCAGAGCTGCCCTCCTCACCAGGAAGCTGCAGGCTGCTTTAGTTTCCAGGAAGGAGCTCCTGAAGGAAAACGCAGCGCTCAAAGAGGAAGTAGAAAAGTTTTCTGCTCTGGAGTCGTCGATGGTGAAGCTGAAACAGCAGAATACGCAGCTGGAAATCTGCGTGTCATCTGTCACCAAGGAGAAAGAGAAGCTCAGCAGCGAAGTCGATCGCATCCTGAATGACAACCGAAGTCTGTCTGCAGCCTGTGAGAGTCTCAAAATGACCATCGAAAACATCACGCAGCAGAAACAAGCCTTCTCCTGCCAGCTGGAGTCCCTCAAAGACTCTCAGACCGAGGAGCTGTCCAAGTGGAAGTCAGAGCACGCCGAGCTGAGGCAGGAGTACGAGTCTCTTCTACAGGCTTACGAAAACGTCAGCAGTGAGATGGATAAGATGAGGCAGCTCCTAGAGGGCGCCAAGAGAGAGCGGCAGGAGGCGCTCCGACAGATACACAAGCAGGAGACGGAGATGGAGAGTCTGGAGACGACGGCTCGAGAGACGGAGGAGGAAAATAACAAAATGAAAGAGAGGATGCAGAAATACGCCAAAGAGAAGCGTCTGAAGATCGAAGAGCTGGAGGAACAGAATGAGGAAATCAGAAAAGAGCTGACTGAGCTCGATGGAAACCACGAAAAGGCGATGCTGGAGCTACGGGACAGAAACCAGCGCCTGGAGGCTGAGACCTGCCGACTGAAGGAGTCTTCGGAGGTCCTCAGGGTGACGCTCTCCGAGACGCAGGAGCATAACAGCCAGCTGGCAGAGAGGCTCAGAGAGGCCAGCTGTTTGCTGGAAAAGAAGGACTTGGAATCAAATACGTACACAAACAACATGCAGATCAAACTGGATGAAGCTCTCCGTCTCAATAACTCTCTGACGGCTCAGATCAAAGCCCAGACAACAGAACTGGGAGCTCAGTTGGAAATCAACAACCTGTCACAGAAGGAGAAGCAAAATCTGTCGGTGAGGATGGAGGAGATCCAGAACGATCACGAAGTACAGCTGGGAAAGAAAGACGAGGCCGTGGAAGAGCTGAAAGACTTCATCAACCGACACCGACAGGAGACGGTCAGTCTGAACGAGAAGGTGAGAATCCTGGAGGACGACAAGTCTCTCCTGCAGGAGGAGCTGGAAAACGTCCAGGAGGCTTCAGACAAAGCCAAGAACGAAAACGAATATTTGGAAACCGTGATCCTCAAGAACTCTGAGAGAATGGACGAACTGACCGAGTCGGTGAGTGTTCTGCAGAACCAGAACACGCAGCTGTCCGCTCGGCTCGCAGCCAGCGAGGAGACCAACGACCGGGTGCGTCAGGAGAAAGAGCGCGAGCAGCTGAAGCTGGTCAGAGAGCTGGAGGACAAACTCCGGACGGTTCGGAGAGGCAACGAGGGCTCCAAGAACGTGAAGAAAGAGCTGCAGGAGCTGCTCAGAGAGAAACACCAGGAGATCAACCAGCTGCAGCAGAACTGCATCAGGTACCAGGAGCTGATCCTGGACCTGGAGACATCTCTGAAGAGCTCGCAGTCGGCCCGCCACAACCTGGAGAGAGATCTGAAGAAAAGCTCCGAGAGGATGTCGGCTTTAGAGGAGACGAGTGAACGAGTGGAAGACGAGCTGGCGACACACAAGAATCTCCTGAAGGAGGCCGAAGAGAAGATGGAGACGGTTCGGTCCGAGAGAGACCAGCTGGCCCTCCAAGCGGCGCTGCAGAATCACACCGTGGAGGAAACCAAAGCACCTCAAACCGTACAGGAACCGCAGATGAACTCTTACAGGGAGAGTCAGTTACAGCAGCAGGTCGAAGACCTGAAGGAGCTGAAGGATGAAGAGAGCCGGAGAGCAGACGAGCTGAGGCAGCAGCTGGACTCTCAGCACCTTCAGATAAACACTCTGAAGAGGACCGCCGAGACCACCGAGGCCAAGCTGTCCGCCGTGTCCTCCACCGCTCACGGGGCCGAGGCTACCCGCCGTTGGACCGACCTGTACCAGAGGACCTTACACGAGAAGGACACGCAGCTCCTGGAGCAGGGCTTCATCATCAAACGCTTCCTGGAGGACATGAGAGTCAAAGACAAAGAGGTGAGCGACCTGCGGGTCAGCAAGTCGCGGCTGGAGAGGACGCTGAACGAGTACTCGGTGGCTGCCGCCGCGCAGCAGAGGCAGCTGTTTGTCATGAGCGCCGGCAACGCCGAGCTCAGCGAGACCGCCGAGCTCCTGACGCTGCAGGTGAAGGAGCTCGGCGCCCGGGTGGAGAGAACAGAGCGAGATAAAAACACACTGCACCGACAGCTCGCCGACAAAGACGACGTGACGTCTCGGCTGCAGCTGCGTCTGCAGCAGCTGGAGAAGATGAACGCCGACGCTCAGCTCTTCCTCCTGCGGTCCCACAACGACAAACTTCAAGCTGACTTTGAGAAGCAGGAGGGAATCTCTCTGCAGCTCAAAACGCTCCTTCAGAACAAAGATGCCGAGATCTCGTCCCTGCTGTCCTGCAAAGATGGACAAATGTCCGGATACCTGGAGCAGCTCCAGGCTAACTACCGCTCCCAGGTGTCCGTTTACGAGGACAGGCTCACGTCGCTACGCTACCAGCGGGAAAAGGCCGACAAAGAGCTGAGAGGACTGGAGGTCAAGGTGAAAGGTCTGCAGATTAACCTCAGCAGATCGGTCCAGGAGAAGGAGCAGATGGCGGCCAAGATGGAGTCCTTCAAGAACTCCATGGTGTCTCTGCAGAGCGAGCGGGAGCGGCTGATGTCAGAGTACAGGATACTGGAGGCCAAGAGCCAGCTGGGGTTGAAGGGCAGAGAGGGCTCTCCTGATGGGGAAGGAGGTGCAACCAAAGGCCTTAAACACGAAATAAGGAAGCTCCTACACCAGATGGACGATCTCAACTCAGAGAACGCCATGCTCAGGGCTCAGCTGGTCCGCTACCGGGAGGACTTGAACCAGGTGCTGTCCCTGAAGGACAACCAGCTGAAGGTGCTGCTGAAGAAGCAGCAGGACGTCATCAAGAACCTCGAACACCAAAAAGCTGCAGCAGAGAAGCAGCACAGAGAGTCTCGGCTGGAGCTGCAGAAGGAAGAGGAGACGAGCAGCACGTTGAACGGAGAAAACTCCAGACTCAAAGCTCGGGTGTCCCAACTGGAGGCTGAGGTGTCGACTCAGAGGAAAGAAAGAGCCACGACCGATGAGGGCAAAGTGATCTGTGACCTGCAGGAAGCCGTGGCGGCCAAAGCAGCCGAGTGCAACGACCTCCAGCAGAAACTGCTCTCTCAGAGAGTCTCCGCCGACGAGCTCCAGGACAAAATGCAGCTGCTCGAGAGCGAAACGGACAAAAAGCTGTCCGAAGCCGAGGACAAGTACAACGGCGAGCTGGACGCCTTCGAGCGCGAGGTGGAACAGATGAGGACGGAGCGGGAGGCGGCCGATCAGCGGCTGGCAGAGCTCGCTAAAGACCTGCTGGAGACGGAGCAGCAGGTATCGGAGGCTGCGTCGCAGAGCAAAGACGTGAAGGCTCAGAACGAGTCTCTGTGCCGAGCCATGGCGGCGCTGCAGAACGACCGGGACCAGCTCATCCAGGACTTCAAGGTGCTCCGCAACCGATACGACCAGGAGCTCCGAGACACTCGGGCAGCGTTGAACAAGGTGGAACGCAGTCTGCAGGACGCCACCTCCGACCTGGCCGCGTTCGCCAAGGAGAGGGACGTCCTCCTCCAGAAGATGAAAGCACTGGAGAGCGAAGACGCCCCGGCGGAGCTGAACCGGCTGCTGGACGAGCTGTCGGCGGCCGCGTCGGAGAAGGAGAGGCAGCTGGAGAAGGTCACGCTGGAGAACAACATGTACAGCAAGCAGCTGGCGGCGTTCTCCAGGTCCATGGCCAGCCTCCAGAACGACCGCGACCGAATGCTGGACGAGCTGGCCGGGGCCAAACGGGCAGTCGAGTCCAGGCAGGGGTCGAGCCCGGGGGCCGTCACTAAAGGAGGCGGAGTCAGTGGCGTCCCCAGTGAGACGGACGGGCCGGTAAGTCCAGTCATCGGCTGTCGTTTCAGTTTGGCTGTCGCTTGCACCTCCATTCTCCGTCGTGGTTCTTTCACAAACAGCATGCAGGCTGCGGTTTGTTCTGAACATCATCGCTTGGACGTGCATGGTGGTTCTGTTTGCTGAGATGTTCTGCTGTTCAGTCGTGTGTTGGTGTTTTGAGAGAATGTATTTTATACCCTGGTGGTTGATCTCATCGTGGATCTCATTGCAGGTGACGAGGCAGAAGACGGACAAACTCCAACAAACAGTTCACAAAGAAGTCGGTGGCAACCAGGAAGAACCAGCAGATGTGAGGTAACAGCAGCAGATCTGGACCGGTTGTGTTCAGAGGAGAGTTCGTATGAACGGCGCCTTCTAGTGGTCGTCGCCACGTCACAACTCTGCATCTATCAGGCTCCAATTCACCAGTTGTGTGTTTGCTGACGTTTCCAGAAAGGTCAGAGGTCATGGAGGTTCATGTTTGGTTGGATGTTCAGCTGATATGTTGTCGTTTCAGTTACGTAGAGTTTGTCTTCGTAACGGTGTTGCCTTGCAACGGTGTAAATATCTGCTTCTAGCTCCACAGGGAATCGTTCGCCGTCGTTGGGTGTAGATCGTGGGCCAGTCAGCCGACACCGCTGCAACCAGACGGCCGTACCAACCCTGAGCATTAATAGTTTTTATTCCAGCAACATAACGAGGTGCTGAGCATTCAGGGTTTGTTTCCACTGGTCACATTCACTTTGTAACCAGCTGCCCAATCACAGTGAAGGAGGGGCGGGACAAACGCATTTAACCACCAAAGCTGGTTGCTGATTGGTTTGCCCTTCGGAGTGGCTGAGTGAATACAAGCAACGTATCCGGACCAGCGATCTACAATAGCAAAGAAGCCCCGTGATTGGCCTGGGAGTGTGTCACTCAGAATATAATCAGCCAATCAGAAGAGTGCGTCGTTAATATCAGTATTCTGAAATGGATTTTTGTTCTTAAAACTAGAAAAATATCTTCTGATTAGGTTTCAAGGCAAGTTTCTTTGTCGAGCACATTTCAACAAGGCACTTCAAAGTCCTTCAAAGCATCAAAAAATAAGGCAGAAGAAAAGGACATTTAAAAACAATTAAGAACAGTGTTTTAATAAACATTAAAAAATAGTCATTAAAACGTTAAACAAGCTGAAAATAGAACCCAAATAAAGTGAAATATGGAACCATTAAACACTCGCTGTCTCGTGGTTGGGAGGTTGACTTCCTTCCACCTGGTTGGCAAACAGGTCAGTTTGTACGAAGTGTCTCAGTGTCGCCCTCCACAAAAATACAAATGTTTCTCCTGTACAATAACAACAACGACTGTAGTAACCTTCAACCAACGCTCGTCTGTCTGAACTAAAGCTGTTTGTGTTCCAGGTGTGTCCCAGAGAGGACGGACCTCCTGTCGCTGGAAGTAAGTTCAACCTCTCAATCCTCCTTCTGTGTCTCCTGTAGGCTTCATGATCATTTAAGTTCACATTTATCTTCATGCTAATAACTACAAATCAGTCATTTTCAACAGTTTGTCGCTTTGTGTGTTAGATGTTAGATGTGTAACAGGACTGTTATTTCCGTGCTCTCAGCAGGAGGCGGTTGGTGCAGCAGGTGAGAGAGGCCTGCAGGAGGCGGAGAGGATGCAGCTCCACAGAGACCTGCAGCGCTGCCTGGACGAGATCCAACAACGGGATCACAACTTCCAGCAGCTCGGCGCCAAGGTAGGAAACACGGCAGCGTCCAAAAATACAACATTTCACTGACAGTAAAGAAATGGATGCTGAATCCTCCTCCTCCTCCTCATCCTCACCACCTCACAGCTGCAGCAGGCAGTGGAGGAGAAAGCTGCGGTTGCTGCTCAGCTGAGGGCTGTTTCCCAAACCCTGAGGGACACCCAGGACCGCTACCACTGGCTGGAGGGACAGGTCCAAGGACAGGTCCAGGTGAGACGTCCTGCACACCCCCCCCCCCCCCCCCCCCCCCCCCCCCCCCCCCCCCCCCCCCCCCCCCCCCCCCCCCCCCCCCCCCCCCCCCCCCCCCCCCCCCCCCCCCCCCCCCCCCCCCCCCCCCCCCCCCCCCCCCCCCCCCCCCCCCCCCCCCCCCCCCCCCCCCCCCCCCCCCCCCCCCCCCCCCCCCCCCCCCCCCCCCCCCCCCCCCCCCCCCCCCCCCCCCCCCCCCCCCCCCCCCCCCCCCCCCCCCCCCCCCCCCCCCCGTTGGTTCTGTGGTATCAGCAGATTTTATGTCCTTATTGTTTCATCAACTTTATTTAACCTGCTTCTTTAAAGCTTTTCACTACTGTTATTATTCCATCTGTGTTTGACTGACAGAAATAAATCTGTTTGTGTTGTGTCTCCTTCTTTAAAATGACCTGTAATGCTGCGTCCTGACCAGCAGGGGTCAGTGTACACCGAGGTGGCCCCCGGGGCGCCGCAGGAGAGGAACAGCGTCGCCATGGTGACGGAGGCTGCTGAGGTCACTCAGCTCAGGGAGAGGTGACCAACACACACCTCCGGTCTTCACCTGCTTCATAATGTTCTCTGGAGAGCTCTAACAGTGTGTGTGTGTGTGTGTGTGTGTGTGTGTGTGTGTGTGTGTGTGTGTGTGTGTGTGTGTGTGTGTGTGTGTGTGTGTGTGTGTGTGAAGGCTGCTGGAGGTGGAGCTCAGTCTGTCAGATGAGAGAGGACGTAGAGAGACGGTGGAGGAGGCTCTGCGTGTGTCTGAGGACAGACTGAAGAGGTGAGAGCTGACAGCAGTCTCTGACCTTCATCTGACCTCCACCTGTCCTTCAACTGACCTTCATCTAACTTTTATCTGACCTTCAACTGTCTGTCATCTGTCCTTCATCTGACCTTTATGACCTTCATATGACTGTTATTTTGTTATATGTTATGTTGTATTTTATGTTATGTTCTATGTTGTTCTATGTTGTTCTATGTTCTATGTTATGTTATGTTCTATGTTATTATGTTCTATGTTGTTATATGTTCCATGTTGTTATATGTTCTATGTTATGTTATATGTTCTATGTTGTTATGTTCTATGTTGTTATATGTTCTATGTTGTTATATGTTCTATGTTATGTTATATGTTCTATGTTGTTATATGTTCCATGTTGTTATATGTTCTATGTTATGTTATATGTTCTATGTTGTTATGTTCTATGTTGTTATATGTGCTATGTTGTTATATGTTCTATGTTGTTATGTGCTATGTTGTTATATGTTCTATGTTGTTATGTGCTATGTTGTTATATGTTCTATGTTGTTATGTTCTATGTTGTTACGTTCTGTTATGTTCCATGTTATATGTTATGTTGTTATGTTCTGTTATATGTTCTATGTTGTTATGCTCTATGTTGTTATATGTTCTATGTTCTATGTGGTTATATGTTATGTTCTATGTTGTTATGTTCTATGTTGTTATGTTCTATGTTGTTATATGTTCTATGTGGTGTTATGTTCTATGTGGTGTTATGTTCTATGTGGTTATATGTTCTATGTTGTTATATGTTCTATGTGGTGTTATGTTCTATGTTGTTATATGTTCTATGTGGTTATATGTTCTATGTTGTTATATGTTCTATGTGGTTATATGTTCTATGTTGTTATATGTTCTATGTTAACTTGTGTAATATTATGTGAGCAGCTTCGTCTCCGGTCCGTCCAGAGACGCTCAGCGGGACTTCAGCATCGAGGTGGAGACGGAGGAGGAGTGGGACGCTCTGAGCCTCAACCCCAACCAGCCTCTGATAACACGGAAGGTCAGTGTTCAGGTCATACGTGTTCTATTGTCCGTGTTCAGATGGAAGGAGGAACATGTTAAAGGACTTTTCTCCACTTCCAGCTGGAAGAGACTGAACTTGGTTTTCATGTTGATGGATGTGATTTCAGAAGCTCTTATTTTGACAGCAGATGTGTTCTTTATATGAAACGGTTTCTTCTTCTCGTCTTCGTTCTCTCGTGAACGTTGGACGGTATTTTTGTCTGATCGTTGATGTTTGTACCTGCAGGTGAAAGGCGGGATGGTGGCGTGTCGCCGCTGGCTGCGGGGGCGGAGCCTCTACTTCTCCAGGCTGCTGACGGGCCGCGCCCGCTCTCGATACTTGTTCCTGGCGTACATGCTGGCGCTCCACGTGCTCATCCTCATGTGCCTCAGCGGGGCGCTCTAGAAAATCTGCTTTCATTGACTATTTAGAGATGATACCACGTTTTTATTTCCTTCAAACACTAAAAGTATCCCTCTGAACTCTGGCCGGGTCACACCAGGAAACACAGGAGGATTTTCAAAGTAAAGGTACCGGCACAGGTTATATTGTTCTCCACTTCCAGCGGTGACTTTCTGTTAAATATTATTTTAGTTTGAATTCTGTTTGATCATTTCTGAATGGAAGTTGTTGTTTTGAAACGTTTGAAGCCTTAAATCATGACCTCCTCCTTTTCTAAGGCGGGCTCTCTGATTGGTCGGGCTCTCTGATTGGTTGGGCTCGTTGCCGATAGTTTATTGTTCTGAGACGAGAAGAGAAAACCTCGATGTGACTCTCACATAGAAGCCTGAGGAGCTGCAGAAAGCCATATCCATCCTCCGTTAACGCCAGCTCTGATAGACCTGCTGTAAACCACGTGTTCGGCTGACGCAACGTAAACATGATCTGATGATGGAAATGAGTCGGAAACGTTACGCCCGTGGACACATGAAACTACGTGTGATGAAAGTGATCGACTGTCTCCATGGTTACGGTTTACATCAGATGTTCTAATGGTGTCCTTGTTTCTCTGGTGCTCCCCCTAGTGGACTCCTCCAGTAACACAGAGGAGAGGTCGACCACAACGAACACGTGGTTTAAAAGCAGGAACACCCCCCCACCACCACCCCCCCTCATTGCTGCTGCTTCTCTCCCCTGCCTGATCTCATTCGTTGCACATAATCGTGATGCTGAGTTCAAACTATGCACTGAGAAAGTCCAAATGTGTAAATAGTCCCTGCATCCCTTTAAACTGAGAAGCCAAAGCTGTCGTCTCTTTGAACCGGCTGCTCTCCGTAAAGTTAGTCAGAAATAAAGTGGACTCTGGTCCTGCAGAGGAGCAGCAGAGATGAACGTTCAGATGTATTTAAGATGTTTCAGTATTTATGAGCAGAGTCTGGACAGTATCTGTTCTGTATGTAAATATGCATTTCTATCCTCTCTGCCTGATCACTGTACATTTAAAGAGTTTGATTGACAGACTAACAGCTGCTGATGATGTAATGATGTGCACATACAGGTGTGATTGACAGGTGGAGCTGAATCTATTTATGAAAAACTACTGAAGATATGCAGATGGCTTATTTTCTCTACTGCCTCTATTTTTAAGAGTTAGAGATGCAGTTGGTCAACGAGGTGCAAAACTGTCCGAGGGGTCGAACTCACCGCCTGGAACAGAGTTTAATAAAGATGGTGGAAGTTTTCTTCTCTCGGGTTCGTGTGGCGAGTGTTTTATGAAGATTATCTGTTTAACTTTATCTGAGAAACTAAACATTAAAAATACTTTAAATAATGTGACAGAAACCTGACTGAACTACAGACGATATAAAACTACAGACTGGCTATAAGCTACAGACTGGATATAAAACTACAGACCGGATATAAAACTACAGACGATATAAAACTACAGACTGGATATACAACTACAGACGATATAAAACCACAGACTGGATATAAAACCACAGACGATATAAAACTACAGACTGGATATAAAACCACAGACTGGATATAAAACCACAGACTGGATATAAAACTACAGACCGGATATTAAACTACAGACGATATAAAACCACAGACTGGATATAAAACTACAGATGATATAAAACTACAGACTGGATATAAAACTACAGATGATATAAAACTACAGACTGGATATAAAACTACAGACGATATAAAACAGACTGGATATAAAACTACAGACTGGATATAAAACTACAAAACTACAGACTGTATAAAACTACAGACTGGATATAAAAGTACAGACTATAAAACAGACTGGATATAAAAGTACAGTATAAAACTACAGGATATAAAACAGACTGGATATAAAACTACAGAAGTGTCTTCAGCTGGTCAATACCAGCTTCAGCTGCAATACCAGCGAGTGCCACTAGAGGTCGGCTCCAAAAAGCCTCCGGCTCCATAGACTCCCATTCAACTTCTCTCATCAAATCCAAAGTGAATAAAAAGTGTCCATCAGTTATCTCGGTGTTGTTAGCTAAAGTCACTCCTTCTTCTTAGTTTTCTGGAGGTCCATCTGAAAATAATCCCTCATTCATTAGAAAAGAAGATTCAAGAAGACCTGGTTTTGGGGGCGTGTCTGTTTGATTGACAGGCCTGTGGTGCAGTCAGGTTACAGCTATCGGTGGGCGGGACGTAGTATCGTCAGGTTTCCAATCAGATCGGTCAGATCCACCGCTGGCTCCTCCCCCAGCTCGTCCAAATATGGTCACTTCCTGCTCCAAACTGCTCCGAACTATCAAGATGGTGACGGACAGAATCTGAACTGGAGGATTCATAACGTTCACAAACCAACAATGACCTCTGAAGGGACTGCTCTCCAGGCCTGTCAATCAAATTAGCCCCGCCCCAAACATCTGTTAGAGTCCTAATA
>NW_027210823.1:257500-270000 GCF_029030835.1 Brachyistius frenatus | reverse complement strand
AAGGAACAGGAAGGAACTGGAAGGAACAGGAAGGAACAGGAAGGACAAGGAAGGAAAAGGAAGGAACAGGAAGGAACTGGAAGGAACAGGAAGGAACAGGAAGGAACAGGAAGGAACAGGAAGGAAAAGGAAGGAACAGGAAGGAACTGGAATGAACAGGAAGGAACAGGAAGGAACAGGAAGGAAAAGGAAGGAACAGGAAGGAACTGGAATGAACAGGAAGGAACAGGAAAGAACAGGAATGAGCAGGAAGGAACAGGAAGGAACAGGAAGGAACATGAAGGAACATGAAGGAAAAGGAAGGAACTGGAAGGAACAGGAAGGAAAAGGAATGAACAGCAAGGAACAGGAACGAACATGAAGGAACAGGAAAGAAAAGGAAGGAACAGGAAGGAACAGGAAGGAACTAGAATGAACAGGAAGGAACAGGAAGGAAAAAGAAGGAACAGGAAGGAACAGGAAGTAAAAGGAATGAACAGGAAGGAAAAGGAATGAACAGGAAGGAACAGGAAGGAAAAAGAAGGAACAGGAAAGAACAGGAATGAACAGGAAGGAAAAGGAATGAACAGGAAGGAACTGGAAGGAACAGGAAGGAACAGGAAGGAACAGGAAGGAACTGGAAGGAACTGGAAGGAACTGGAAGGAACAGGAAGGACAAGGAAGGAAAAGGAAGGAACAGGAAGGAACTGGAAGGAACAGGAAGGAATAGGAAGGAACAGGAAGGAACTGGAAGGAACAGGAAGGAAAAGGAAGGAACTGGAAGGAACAGGAAGGAACAGGAAGGAAAAGGAAGGAACAGGAAGGAACAGGAAGGAACAGGAAGGAAAAGGAATGAACAGGAACGAACATGAAGAAACAGGAAAGAAAAGGAAGGAACAGGAAGGAACAGGAATGAACAGGATGGAACAGGAAGGAACAGGAAGGAAAATGAATGAACAGGAAGGAACAAGAAGGAAAAGGAAGGAACAGGAAGGAACAGGAAGGAAAAGAAGGAACAGGAAGGAAAAGGAAGGAACGGGAATGAACGGGAATGAACGGGAAGGAACAGGAAGGAACAGGAAGGAACATGAAGGAACAGGAAGGAAAAGGAAGGAAAAGGAAGGAACGGGAAGGAACAGGAAGGAACAGGAAGGAAAAGGAATGAACAGCAAGGAACAGGAACGAACATGAAGGAACAGGAAGGAAAAGGAAGGAACAGGAATGAACGGGAAGGAACGGGAAGGAAAAGGAAGGAACAGGAAGGAACAGGAAGGAACAGGAAAGAAAAGGAAAGAAAAGGAAGGAAAAGGAATGAACAGGAAGGAAAAGGAAGGAACAGGAAGGAACAGGAAGGAACAGGAAGGAAAAGGAAGGAACAGGAAGGAACAGGAAGGAATAGGAAGGAAAAGAAAGGAACAGGAAGGAAAAGGAAGGAACAGGAATGAACAGGAAAGAAAAGGAAGGAACAGGAAGACATGGTTATATGAGGGAGGGTTGCCTGTCAGACGCTGTAGAGGGAGAAATGTTCCTCAGACAATAATTAACAAGAAATGTATTTGTTCTTAAACTAAATTACAAGAAAAAACAATTGTAAAAGACAAACTGAATTATAAAACACAATAAATAAAAATGATCAGATGGCATTAAATATTCATAAAGGTTTTGTTATTAAAAGAAGAATTTAAGAATTCAATCACAGATTTTCTTCAGCTGAAAACAATATTCTTCATTTGGTCCTGAAACAAGAGCTGCATTTAAAATATCACCAAGACTTTATGATAACAACAATATTCAGATCTATACACAGGAAATATTCACATGATGCGTCATCTTTAGCAAATAAACATCTGTGGGGAGTCTTTTTCATCACACAGGGATCGTTGTTTGTGTTCAGCACAAATATAATATAATATAATATAATATAATGTAATGTAATGTAATATAATTTAATATAATATAATACAATAAAATGTAATATAATTTAATATAATATAATACAATATAATATAAAGTAATGTAAAGTAATATAATATAATATAACATAATGTAATGTGATATAATTTAATATAATACAATAAAATGTAATATAATTTAATACAATATAATATAAAGTAATGTAAAGTAATATAATATAATATAATATAATATAATATAATATAATATAATATAATATAATATAATATAATATTATTCAGTAGAATATGTTACATTCGAGCTGTAAACAACTGTTTACTGCAGGTCAACAAAAACAACACTTGCTCTTCATCACATTCACCCTCCGTTCATCATGGTAGTTTTTACCTCCATAAAACCAAACCAGCTGTGCGTCTCCGCCTCCATCTGACGTCACAGCAAGCTGATTGGAGAGACAGTTTAAACATCCAAACGATCATCGATGCTCTGTGTGCTGGAGATAAACTCCGCCCATCCGACACAAAGAGGTGCCTTTTGAAGCGCTCCCAGGTAGCACGCCTTTGATTTAGGAACAGGAAGTTACGCAACGCCACGCGTGATTGGATCAAATGTTTCAAGTGTTTGCGCGGCAGTGAAGCGACAGAAGGAGACTCAGCTGATGTTTAGGAGGTGAAGGTCTCTTCTGACCACGAGGAGAAACTCTGCACTGAGCAGTGAGTGACAGATGGCAGCCTGATGATGGACAGTTCACAGGATCCAAGATCAGAGGGAGGAGTTACTGGAGGACACACACACACACACACACACACACACACACACACACACACACACACACACACACACACACACACACACACACACACACACACACACACACACACACACACACACACACACACACACACACATTTAAATGATCGAAGGTCAAATAACTGGAACAACTTCTATAAATTTGAAACCTTCTTCTTCTTCTTCTTCTTTGTGCTTTTCTTGAACTTCACAAACAGCTTTTGTTTTATTGTTTTATTAAAGGAACATAAATGAGCTGCTGTTTGATTGCAGCAGCAGGTTTGTGATGAAATAATGTCAGATGAATATGAACCTTCGTGGTGGTTTAGAGGCGTCCTGCTGTACAGACCATAATCTGCTGATTACTGATCACTATTAACTCCAGGTGTGTTTGCGTGATTGAAATGTTTCCTTCGGTCCCGTCGTGTTTTCAATTAAATGTGGATTTCAGTCCGCTGCAGAGGATCAAGATTAGTTGTTGGTTTGAATCCAGAAGTTTCAAAGGATTTCTGTGTGAAAGGTGTTTTTTAAAAAGAAATATGTTCATGAAGAATTAAAAGTACCTGGAAAACGTAAGATTCCCGCACAGATTATAACTGAGGAGGTGTGTGTCCCATCTCAGCTTTCTGTTTCTGTGGAGAAACATTTCATTGATTCAGCTCCTCCAGCTTTATGACATCACAGATCTGTGTTTCAGGTCTCTGGGTTTAGTGACCCGATGACGTAACCGTGGGAACGTTTTCCTCCTTCGGCCCGGAGCTCCATGTGCTTGAAGATTTCTTCTCGGCAACAAACTGAATAAATGTCTGAATGTCAGATTTCTTCTTTCACGGTCGAGAGGATGTTTTCAGTGGAGAGACGTCGGCTCTGGTTCTGATTCTGGTGCTTTTGGATCTGGATGACTTTTACATGGAGCTGCTGTCTCTGTATCTGCAGCACACACACACACACACACACACACACACACACACACACACACACACACACACACACACACACACACACACACACACACACACACACACACACACACACACACACACACACACACACACACACACACACACACACACACACACACACACACACACACACACACACACACACACACACACACACACACACACACACCGGTATCCGACCCGGGAGTTGACATGTCGGATCACCCCTGGGGTAGAGCCGGGCTGTCGGGCTGGCTGCCTGCCAGCGTTGCCATGATCAACATCCTCCTGCTGCAGCTTGGGCCGCCGTTGTCATGGTGATGACCATTTATTTGCAGGGGGCAGTCTGGCCTCCAATATATCCGGGACACACGCAGACAGAGAGACAGAGAGAGGTAGAGAGAAGATGGGAGACAGACAGATGATCCACTCAGAGGACGGTTTCATCGTTACACAAATATAAATATGTTTGTTTTCTTATTTATTAATAACAGACAAAAAAAATAACCTCAGATTCGTCTCTGATTTGTAAAATCAGGATAAAAAGAAACTTCCTGTCAACGTGAAGGTGAACGAGTTGTTCATTATCTAATTTGAGTTCATGTTGATGTTCTGGATGTTTGTGAAGTATTATTGTTGGTCACATTTTTATAATATGATCATTGGAAGTTATTGTTTCACAATATTCAAATTAAAAACAAAAAGACAGGGGTCCAACACACACATATGTTTGTTACCTGTCAATCAAACAGACACGCCCCCAAAAACAGGTCTTCTTGAATCTTCTTTTCTAATGAATGAGGGATTATTTTCAGATGGACCTCCAGAAAACTAAGAAGAAGGAGTGACTTTAGCTAACAACACCGAGATAACTGATGGACACATTTGATTCACTTTGGATTTGATGAGAGAAGTTGAATGGGAGTCTATGGAGCCGGAGGCTTTTTGGAGCCGACCTCTAGTGGCACTCGCTGGTATTACAGCTGAAGGCCTCTGATTAAATATAATCTGTGGTGGGAACCTGCTGGTGGGCGGGGCCTGTGTGGGTTTCCTTCAATTTCCTCCCACAGTCCAAACACTGGCTCCAGTTTGACCTTTGACCCCACTCAGGATAAAGTAGGTAAATGATGGGTGTATTTAACTTTGTCCTCAAAGCTGCTTTATATTTGTAGAAAACATATTTGAGGGTAAAGTTGTGACTGATTGGGTCCAGTGTTAATGTTTAATTAAAATGAATCATGTCTTTGTGTTTTATATCCTGATAACATCAGTAGCTGCTTCATCAATGTTTCAGGACCTCCAGCTCACTTATGTTCTTAACAATACAACAATAAATGCACTTATTGGAAGTCAATATGTTTTATGAAGGTGTTTCTATTTATACCTCCTCTACTGGTAATGAAGGCTGTTGGTGTGAATGCCCTGCTGGACAGGAGGACTCCTGCTCCGTCTTGGGGGGGTCTCCGTCTCATATCCACCTGTCTTCTGTCCTCATAATAGCCCCCCCCCCGTGCTTCCGTGCCAGGCGGGGTGCTGCCTGCTCGGAGTCTCGCTGCCTGTCTGTCGCCTCAGATCTCAGATTGCGTTTCATCGCGGCAGCAGTCGGGTTTCTCTCCGGGAGATCAGGTTCTAACGCTCCTCTCCTCTCCTCTCCTCTCCTCTCCCCGTCCTCCTCCTCTTCCTCCTCCTCTTCCTCTCCCGCCCCATCGCCGCTGCTCTTCCCCCTGCCCGTGACTGGAAGTCCCCCCCACCCTGACCCACCCCGGCAGAGCTGGTCCACCGGCCGCGGTGCGTCCGGAGAACCGGAGCCATGAAGCGACGTTAGGAGGAATTAGAACCGGGAGAGAGAAACTGGACCGCGAGGAGAAGGAATAAAAGATTCAGACCGAACCGGAACCAGGACCACGTCCAAGGTAAACACAACCTTTTCTCACTTTTTACATCACAGCACACAGAACAGCCTTCTGCGGTAGCCTCGAACACTCTGGCGGACTTCAGAAGTCAGTTTGAAGCATCGGTCACATCCGGTCACCTTCCAGGACGGTTTCTACTGTGGAGTTATTGGTTATTGATTCTCCTTCAGATACAAAACAATTCATCATGTTGGCAATTCCAGATTAAATGTCTCTAATGACGCTCCTTTTTATTATGGTTTAATTAATAATCCCTCTTTTTCATAGATTAAATATAAAACATTAATCAGCAGCTTTTGTTTGTCACATTCTGAAAAATCTCTTTATCTTTGAAGTGATTATAAAATAAATAAAACAACAACACTAAATTAGTCTCCCTAAAATAATGAACTAGTGGTTGTCTAACTGGGCGGTGCTCATGACCACAGGGAGGGAGGGGGGGTAGGAGGTGGAGTGGAGTGTGTGTGTGTGTGTGTGGGGGGGGGGGGGGGGGGGGGGGAGTGGAGTAGGAGGGTGTGGAGGGGGGGAAGTGGGGCGGGGGGTTGGAGTTGCAGTAAACCTGAGTAGACATTTTTCACAGCAGATATTTGGACTTGACCTGGCAGGTGTGACTAATGACATTATTAATTAACCCTAACCTTTTTGTAAAGTAGAAATAATTTCAAAGGGACATGGATGCTGCTGATTACACTGATTAATGATGAATAAATCCATTAGTTAAAGACCGGAATACGTCCTTTCATCTCCCTCCATTTCGTTTTCTCGTTTCTTTTTCTTTTTCTTTTAAAGTTCCTTTTCTGTTTGGATGAAGCTAATGGCTAACAGGCTAGCCAGCTGGGAAGCGGCTAATGCTAGCCTGTCACAGCAACAGAAGATGGCTGTCAATCAAATAATAAGAAAGGCTGCTTCGTTGGAGTGGAAGATTCTGTAAAAACTTTTAGGGTGATAATTCCTCAAAAGTAGTAAAGTCCGACACTTTCCGCGTGTTTGGACTGTGTTATCGCTAATATATTAATAATAACAACAGTTATCTAATAGATCAATAATAACAACAGTTATCTCTAATATATTAATAATAACAACAGTTATCTAATATATTAATAATAACAACAGTTATCTCTAATATATTAATAATAACAACAGTTATCTAATATATTAATAATAACAACAGTTATCTCTAATATATTAATAATAACAACAGTTATCTAATAGATCAATAATAACAACAGTTATCTAATAGATCAATAATAACAACAGTTATCTCTAATATATTGATAATAACAACAGTTATCTCTAATATATTAATAATAACAACAGTTATCTAATAGATCAATAATAACAACAGTTATCTCTAATATATTGATAATAACAACAGTTATCTGTAATATATTAATAATAACAACAGTTATCTAATAGATCAATAATAACAACAGTTATCTCTAATATATTAATAATAACAACAGTTATCTAATAGATCAATAATAACAACAGTTATCTAATATATCAATAATAACAACAGTTATCTCTAATATATCAATAATAACAACGGTTATCTCTAATATATTAATAATAACAACAGTTATCTAATATATCAATAATAACAACAGTTATCTCTAATAGATCAATAATAACAACAGTTCTCTAATATATTAATAATAACAACAGTTATCTCTAATATATTAATAATAACAACAGTTATCTCTAATATATTAATAATAACAACAGTTATCTAATATACTAATAATAACAACAGTTATCTAATAGATCAATAATAACAACAGTTCTGTAATATATTAATAATAACAACAGTTATCTCTACTATATTAATAATAACAACAGTTATCTAATATATTAATAATAACAACAGTTATCTCTAATATATTCATAATAACAACAGTTATGTAATAGATCAATAATAACAACAGTTATCTCTAATATATTAATAATAACAACAGTTATCTAATAGATCAATAATAACAACAGTTATCTACTATATTAATAATAACAACAGTTATCTCTAATATATTAATAATAACAAGAGTTATCTAATAGATCAATAATAACAACAGTTATCTCTAATAGATCAATAATAACAACAGTTCTGTAATATATTAATAATAACAACAGTTATCTCTAATATATCAATAATAACAACAGTTATCTCTAATATATTAATAATAACAACAGTTATCTAATATACTAATAATAACAACAGTTATCTAATAGATCAATAATAACAACAGTTCTGTAATATATTAATAATAACAACAGTTATCTAATATATTAATAATAACAACAGTTATCTCTAATATATTAATATTAACAACAGTTATCTAATATATCAATAATAACAACAACAGTTATTTAATATATTAATAATAACAACAGTTATCTAGTAGATCAATAATAACAACAGTTATCTCTAATATATTAATAATAACAACAGTTATCTAATAGATCAATAATAACAACAGTTATCCAATAGATCAATAATAACAACAGTTATCTCTAATATATTGATAATAACAACAGTTATCTCTAATATATTAATAATAACAACAGTTATCTAATAGATCAATAATAACAACAGTTATCTCTAATATATTGATAATAACAACAGTTATCTCTAATATATTAATAATAACAACAGTTATCCAATAGATCAATAATAACAACAGTTATCTCTAATATATTAATAATAACAACAGTTATCTAATAGATCAATAATAACAACAGTTATCTAATATATCAATAATAACAACAGTTATCTCTAATATATCAATAATAACAACAGTTATCTCTAATATATTAATAATAACAACAGTTATCTAATATATCAATAATAACAACAGTTATCTCTAATAGATCAATAATAACAACAGTTCTCTAATATATTAATAATAACAACAGTTATCTCTAATATATCAATAATAACAACAGTTATCTCTAATATATTAATAATAACAACAGTTATCTAATATACTAATAATAACAACAGTTATCTAATAGATCAATAATAACAACAGTTCTGTAATATATTAATAATAACAACAGTTATCTCTACTATATTAATAATAACAACAGTTATCTAATATATTAATAATAACAACAGTTATCTCTAATATATTCATAATAACAACAGTTATGTAATAGATCAATAATAACAACAGTTATCTCTAATATATTAATAATAACAACAGTTATCTAATAGATCAATAATAACAACAGTTATCTACTATATTAATAATAACAACAGTTATCTCTAATATATTAATAATAACAAGAGTTATCTAATAGATCAATAATAACAACAGTTCTGTAATATATTAATAATAACAACAGTTATCTCTAATATATCAATAATAACAACAGTTATCTAATATACTAATAATAACAACAATTATCTAATAGATCAATAATAACAACAGTTCTGTAATATATTAATAATAACAACAGTTATCTAATAGATCAATAATAACAACAGTTATCTACTATATTAATAATAACAACAGTTATCTCTAATATATTAATAATAACAAGAGTTATCTAATAGATCAATAATAACAACAGTTATCTCTAATAGATCAATAATAACAACAGTTCTCTAATATATTAATAATAACAACAGTTATCTAATATACTAATAATAACAACAGTTATCTAATAGATCAATAATAACAACAGTTCTGTAATATATTAATAATAACAACAGTTATCTCTAATATATCAATAATAACAACAGTTATCTCTAATATATTAATAATAACAACAGTTATCTAATATACTAATAATAACAACAGTTATCTAATAGATCAATAATAACAACAGTTCTGTAATATATTAATAATAACAACAGTTATCTAATATATTAATAATAACAACAGTTATCTCTAATATATTAATATTAACAACAGTTATCTAATATATCAATAATAACAACAACAGTTATTTAATATATTAATAATAACAACAGTTATCTAGTAGATCAATAATAACAACAGTTATCTCTAATATATTAATAATAACAACAGTTATCTAATAGATCAATAATAACAACAGTTATCTAATAGATCAATAATAACAACAGTTATCTCTAATATATTGATAATAACAACAGTTATCTCTAATATATTAATAATAACAACAGTTATCTAATAGATCAATAATAACAACAGTTATCTCTAATATATTGATAATAACAACAGTTATCTCTAATATATTAATAATAACAACAGTTATCTAATAGATCAATAATAACAACAGTTATCTCTAATATATTAATAATAACAACAGTTATCTAATAGATCAATAATAACAACAGTTATCTAATATATCAATAATAACAACAGTTATCTCTAATATATCAATAATAACAACAGTTATCTCTAACATATTCATAATAACAACAGTTATCTAATATATCAATAATAACAACAGTTATCTCTAATAGATCAATAATAACAACAGTTCTCTAATATATTAATAATAACAACAGTTATCTCTAATATATCAATAATAACAACAGTTATCTCTAATATATTAATAATAACAACAGTTATCTAATATACTAATAATAACAAAAACTCTAATATATTAATAATAACAACAGTTATCTCTAATATATTAATAATAACAACAGTTATGTAATAGATCAATAATAACAACAGTTATCTAATATACTAATAATAACAACAGTTATCTAATAGATCAATAATAACAACAGTACTATATTAATAATAACAACAGTTATCTAATATATTAATAATAACAACAGTTATCTCTAATATATTCATAATAACAACAGTTATGTAATAGATCAATAATAACAACAGTTATCTCTAATATATTAATAATAACAACAGTTATCTAATAGATCAATAATAACAACAGTTATCTACTATATTAATAATAACAACAGTTATCTCTAATATATTAATAATAACAAGAGTTATCTAATAGATCAATAATAACAACAGTTCTGTAATATATTAATAATAACAACAGTTATCTCTAATATATCAATAATAACAACAGTTATCTCTAATATATTAATAATAACAACAGTTATCTAATATACTAATAATAACAACAGTTATCTAATAGATCAATAATAACAACAGTTCTGTAATATATTAATAATAACAACAGTTATCTAATATATTAATAATAACAACAGTTATCTCTAACATATTAATATTAACAACAGTTATCTAATATATTAATAATAACAACAGTTATCTCTAATATATTAATAATAACAACAGTTATCTAATAGATCAATAATAACAACAGTTATCTCTAATATATTGATAATAACAACAGTTATCTCTAATATATTAATAATAACAACAGTTATCTAATAGATCAATAATAACAACAGTTATCTCTAATATATTGATAATAACAACAGTTATCTCTAATATATTAATAATAACAACAGTTATCTAATATATTAATAATAACAACAGTTATCTCTAATATATTAATAATAACAACAGTTATCTAATAGATCAATAATAACAACAGTTATCTAACATATCAATAATAACAACAGTTATCTCTAATAGATCAATAATAACAACAGATATCTAATATATTAATAATAACAACGGTTATCTCTAATATATTAATAACAACAACAGTTATCTAATAGATCAATAATAACAACGGTTATCTCTAATATATTAATAACAACAACAGTTATCTAATAGATCAATAATAACAACAGTTCTCTAATATATTAATAATAACAACAGTTCTCTGATATATTAATAATAACAACAGTTATGTCTATTTTATTAATAATAATGACAGTAATTATACTTATATTGAGCTGCTGCTTTATTTATGTTGGTTAACAAATGCAACTCTGAGATGCAGAAGCATCATAATTTGAGATTACAGAAACAAAAACACTTATATCGTTAAAGTGTTTGTGATCATTTCTCGTATCTCATCTTATGACCTCATCATCACATGACTTTATCATCTCATGACCTCATCTCACGACCTCATCATCTCATGACATCATCACATGACCCCATCATCTCATGACCTCATCATCTCATGACCTCATCATCTCATGACGTCATCTCACGACCTCATCATCTCATGACCTCATCATCACATGACCTCATCATCACATGACCTCATCATCTCATGACCTCATCATCACATGACCTCATCATCTCATGACCTCATTATATCATGACCTCACCATCTCATGACCTCATCATCACATGACCTCATCTCATGACCTCATCATTTCATGACCTCATCATGTCATGATCTCATCATCTCATAACTTTATCATCTCATGACCTCATCATCTCATAACCTCATCATCACATGACGTCGTCCTCCACCTTCTTATCTCTTTTTATTCGGAAACATGTTTTCCAGGTGTGTTTCCAGCTGACTCATCGTGATTTCAGCATCTGTGTTGGGAACATGAGTCGGAGCCTCGGTCGGAGAAGCTGCTCCGTCAGGTCTCCACCTGTTCACTCACTTTGCTTTGTGTGAGACTGCGTTTGGAGTTTGTTGAAAACCTGTTTTTACAGTCAAATTGAGAGATTTTGATTCGTCCGGTTCAAAATAACACGTTTCCAGGAACTGAACACACAGAGAATCCTTTACGATGTAAATCCAAATCCAAAGATGGTGCCGTGTGACTGGCAGCCAGTTACAGACACTTTCACTGTCTTTCTTTTCTTTATATATTTGTAATTTTTTTCTTATTACGTGCACCTTTTTGTGTTTCTAAGCTGCCATGACGACGGCATTTTCCCACTGTGGGATTAATTAAGTCTAAATAAGATTTCTGTTTTTTCATCAGGTTTGGGTTGAACTGCAATAATAAACCAAGGAAAGCACTAAATCCTGAAAAATAATAATAATAAATGACTGAAACGATGAATCAATCTTCTAAATTAATAACACTAATATACTAATAGATTCAGCAGCA
>NW_027210823.1:245000-250000 GCF_029030835.1 Brachyistius frenatus | reverse complement strand
ATTTTTATTTTTTCTTACCGGTATAAAACATTTGTGAACAATATTCAGCTGTATCTGATGATTCCTCCGTCTGTCAACCATTATTCCAACTCTATATTTTTATATTCCACCTCTTTATTTTCAGATTTCACACCCTGCATGTTCCACAGACTTGTGACGTGACGAATGATCGTCGACTGTTGAAACAATAGATTTTTTTTATTCCTTCTTCGATCTTCAGATGCTCACTTGTTTTTTTAACCCCCCCATTCCCTCCAGAGGTCTGACTGTGTTGCACCAACACTGATTCCTGTGTAATCAGCTTCCAATGTTGAACATAAATCTTGAATGCACAGAAATATTGTATGTATTCGCTCTAATTCAGGTCAAACCTCCGTGTTACGAGACATAAATCATTGTTTTTGGATGAATTCAACTTTTCATTCATCCTGAGTCGAGTTACAACCTCAGGAAACACGTAGTAATATTTGATGAAATATTGGGGAATCATGTCACACAGCGGGAAGCATCTGGCAGTGTGCAGAAATCACAATTCATGAAAGACAACCCCCCTCCACTTTGGTGGGGAGGACAACAGCTGTAGGTGGATGGCTGATGTGATTAATGTGTTTAACATGTTGCATAATCAGAAACACTCTCCGTCACTCCGTTAAACACATATGTGACGGTCATGTGATGGTCATATGACGGTCATGTGATGGTCATGTGACACGGTAATGACATGTAGAAACACACGCTGGGATTCTCTCTGGAAACCTGAAATTTTAACACTGAGCGTAGAATTATGCAGGAGGCTGTAGTGGTTTAATTTACTGTAGACATCTCCCCCCCACCCCCTCCCTCCCACTCAGGGAGCCTGGTGCTGTGGAACCTCCTCCCTGAGAGAGCTTCTCTCCTCTGGATGGCTGAAATGGTATGTAGGCCCCAACAAACATAAAGCTGATGTTAAGGTGCTGAATGTCGTCGGAGGAGCTGGACGGGTTTTTATCACGTGCCGCCTCAAACTGGGCGGAAAAGAGATGTATACAGAATATCTCACCTGAGCTGGATGGTTGGCGCCAATCCAACAGAGTTCTGGTCCAAACCCGCTGGTCAGCTGATGGTTCAGCTTTACGTTTCAGTCATGTTAGCATGTTGTAAAGTTTACATACTGAAACGAGTGTGTGTATGTTAGATAAACTTATGTGACATCGCTGCAGATGTGTGCGGGAATTTCCGCATTATAAATGACATATTAGTGGGACTCCATGAAATTATGCACTCTAATCAACCATCACTGAGGTCATCAATGATCAACGATGTCATCATCCATCAGTGATGTCATCGTTGGTTTGTGAACATTATGAATCCTCCAGTTCAGATTCTGTCCGTCACCATCTTTGATAGTTCGGAGCAGTTTTGAGCAGGAAGTGACCATATTTGGACGAGCTGGGGGAGGAGCCAGCGGTGGATCTGACCGATCTGATTGGAAACCTGACGATACTACATCCCGCCCACCGATAGCTGTAACCTGACTGCACCACAGGCCTGTCAATCAAACAGACACGCCCCCAAAAACAGGTCTTCTTGAATCTTCTTTTCTAATGAATGAGGGATTATTTTCAGATGGACCTCCAGAAAACTAAGAAGAAGGAGTGACTTTAGCTAACAACACCGAGATAACTGATGGACACATTTTATTCACTTTGGATTTGATGAGAGAAGTTGAATGGGAGTCTATGGAGCCGGAGGCTTTTTGGAGCCGACCTCTAGTGGCACTCGCTGGTATTGCAGCTGAAGACACTTCTGGATCAGAACCATTTTACAGACCTGAAGCTACGAACTCTTTTGTAAACAGTCTGAGGTTCTACCCACAATCCTGCAGAGAGATTCAGGCCCCGTCTTCAGAGCCTGAATGTGTAGAAATGAGCTGAAGCGGAGCCACAAAGGAAACATGTGGCTGTCCTGACTCTTCCTCCCTGGAGTCTGAACAGCTCATACATTAATCAGTCGGCTGCAAAGACCTGCCAGAAGAAGTATTTGTGTAGGAACAGGAGGTTCTATACTGTAGGTGCTGAATGCAGCTCGCTTTAAACTCTGAGAATAATGAGAGGTGTGGGATTCATATCTGGACTGACGGTAGGGCGACACAGCGACTGCTGAACACTAATATTTCTGCTTCTTTTATGTTTTGTGCATCAGAATAAATACGGTTAATAAATGAGAATTATTTTGGTTTACTGTGTGTGTGTGTGTGTGTGTGTGTGTGTGTGTGTGTGTGTGTGTGTGTGTGTGTGTGTGTGTGTGCGTGCGTGTGTGTGTGTGTGTGTTTCTTCTCCCTGTTCATCTCCCAGTCTTTGAATCTGTGTCAGTTATCCCATACATCTCCATTGATTGTCCCCCCGTCGCTCTGCTGCCTCTGATTGGACGCTCTGCTGTTCCCAACAGTCGCTTTAACACACTCCTCTGAGCCGCTGCCAATTTCATCCTCCATTTTCCTCCAGATTTTTTTCAATAATTTTTCCGGTATCTCCGAACGTTGCCATGGGATGTGCGATAAGAGAGCTCTCCTATTGTTGCAGTTTTCATTGTGAGCGTGATGAGTTGTTTTTCTTTTTTAAATTGGACTAATTAAGTGCGGAGCCAGGTAGCACCAAGTCTGTTAGGCAGACGACAATATGACTGCTTGGAGAATTCTTTTTTTTTTTATGTGTGTGTGTGGTTGGTCGGTCGGTCCAAGTTTTTTACTTACCAGCCAAGTGAGCACATTTGTCAGAGAAAGAGAGAGGTCAGAAGTTTGAGGCAGAGTGGAGAATAAATCAAAGGGAGGTGCAGAGAGCGGTCAAAGGTTCTGGTTCTGGTTGTGAGTCCCGGTCCGGTCCTCTGGGCTCGGAGAACTCGGAGCACCGCTGCTCTTTAAACTGCAGTAGTTGCAGTTCCCTGATTAGGTGGCTGAAATGAGAATCAGTAGGACCCGGCGAGCAGAGAGGATAACCTTAAACAAAGACGATAACCTTAAACAAAGACGATAACCTTGAACAAAGACGATAACCTTGAACAAAGACGATAACCTTGAACAAAGACGATAACCTTGAACAAAGACGATAACCTTGAACAAAGACGATAACCTTGAACAAAGACGATAACCTTAAACAAAGACGATAACCTTGAACAAAGACGATAACCTTAAACAAAGACGATAACCTTGAACAAAGACGATAACCTTAAACAAAGACGATAACCTTGAACAAAGACGATAACCTTGAACAAAGACGATAACCTTGAACAAAGACGATAACCTTAAACAAAGACGATAACCTTGAACAAAGACGATAACCTTGAACAAAGACGATAACCTTGAACAAAGACGATAACCTTGGACTAAGACGATAACCTTAAACAAAGACGACAACCTTGAACAAAGACGATAACCTTGAACAAAGATGATAACCTTAAACAAAGACGATAACCTTGAACTAAGATGATAACCTTGAACTAAGACGACAACCTTGAACTAAAACGATAACCTTAAACAAAGATGATAACCTTAAACTAAGATGATAACCTTAAACAAAGACGATAACCTTAAACAAAGACGATAACCTTGAACAAAGACGATAACCTTGAACTAAGACGATAACCTTAAACAAAGACGATAACCTTGAACAAAGACGATAACCTTAAACAAAGACGATAACCTTAAACAAAGACGACAACCTTGAACTAAGATGATAACCTTAAACAAAGACGACAACCTTGAACTAAAACGATAACCTTAAACAAAGACGACAACCTTGAACTAAGATGATAACCTTAAACAAAGACGATAACCTTAAACTAAGATGATAACCTTAAACAAAGACGATAACCTTAAACAAAGACGATAACCTTAAACAAAGATGATAACCTTGAACTAAGATGATAACCTTAAACAAAGACGATAACCTTAAACAAAGACGATAACCTTAAACAAAGACGATAACCTTAAACAAAGACGATAACCTTAAACAAAGACGATAACCTTAAACTAAGATGATAACCTTAAACAAAGACGATAACCTAACCTTAAACAAAGACGAAACCTTAAACTAAGACGATAACCTTAAACAAAGACGATAACCTTAAACCTTAAGACGATAACCTTAAACTAAGACGATAACCTTAAACAAAGATAACCCTTAAACAAAGACGATAACCTTAAACAAAGACGATAACCTTAAACAAAGACGATAACCTTAAACTAAGACGATAACCTTAAACAAAGACGATAACCTTAAACTAAGATGATAACCTTAAACAAAGACGATAACCTTAAACAAAGACGATAACCTTAAACAAAGACGATAACCTTAAACAAAGACGATTGAACTAAGATGATAACCTTAAACAAAGACCTTAAACAAAGGCGATAACCTTGAACTAAGATGATAACCTTAAACAAAGACGATAACCTTGAACTAAGATGATAACCTTAAACAAAGACGATAACCTTAAACTAAGACGATAACCTTAAACAAAGACGATAACCTTAAACTAAGATGATAACCTTAAACAAAGATAACCTTAAACAAAGACTAACCTTAAACAAAGACGATAACCTTAAACAAAGACGATAACCTTAAACAAAGACGATAACCTTGAACAAAGACGATAACCTTAAACAAAGACGATAACCTTAAACAAAGATAACCTTAAACAAACCTTAAACAAAGACGATAACCTTAAACTAAGACCTTAAACAAAGACGATAACCTTAAACTAAGACGATAACCTTAAACAAAGACGATAACCTTAAACTAAGACGATAACCTTAAACAAAGACGATAACCTTAAACAAAGACGATAACCTTAAACAAAGACGATAACCTTAAACTAAGACGATAACCTTAAACAAAGACGATAACCTTAAACAAAGACGATAACCTTAAACAAAGACGATAACCTTAAACAAAGACGATAACCTTAAACAAAGACGATAACCTTAAACAAAGACGATAACCTTAAACAAAGACGATAACCTT
>NW_027210823.1:230000-240000 GCF_029030835.1 Brachyistius frenatus | reverse complement strand
GCGTGTCTATTTCACGTTTTGCTGTAAATGAATTTGGTTTTGTGTGTTCACATCTGCAGCAGCTGCTGTGCTCGAATCGTTGCTGTGAATCTGTTGCCGTTTGTTTAATTTGAATCTAACACACAATATTCCGTTATTTCTCTCAATCTCAGTTATTTTTTCCACCCAGAGTGAATCAAATGATAAATGTTCTCAGTGAATCTGCTGCCGTTTTGATCTTTCCGTTCTTCGGCAGTACATTCAGTTTAGTTTTTTTTGTGTTGTTTCTCGCCGTTTTCTGCTTCATGCTCGTTAATAGATTAGCAGGCGGTGATTGCACTTAGGAAACAGCCAGTAAGATAAGGGCTGATGATTGCTCACTTTAGGGGCTGCCACAGTCTCTGCTGTTTAACTAGCAAAATGGGTTTTTACCGCCTCCTCGATGGAGATGCAGAAAATCAATTTCACACCGAAACACACGGCGGAGCAGGAATAGGCAGCGGTAGCTAACCACACAGACACAGTGTGTGAGGGACGCACAAAAAGCACTTTTTCCCTGGTTTCAACCAACCTGTGCTCTCACATTGATTAGATAAACAGCAGCAGAACCTGGCTTGGATATCCCAGAGATTTTGGCAGCTGCAGAGGGATGAGGTGTGACATTTGTGTAATGGAGAGTGAGTGTCGGGGAGGTGACCGCTGCCTTTGTGGCGAGTGATTCCAGACGCAGATTCTCAGTTAGATTCTCCATCTTATCTGCTGAATAGAGGCTCAGAGGAAGTCTGGAGCAATCTCAACAATCTCATGAAAATGACATCTCCGAAGGCAACAACAATCCTACAGAGACCTTGAATGCACCGTCAGCTGAATCTAAAGCTACAGTTGTTGGTTTTGAACCGACTCCATCTGTAATTAGCTGGTTCTTCTAAAAAACAGAGCGTTTTATTTGAAAAAAATAATCACCCTGGTCAATAAACATGAAAGAACGACATCCGTTAAATGTTTTAACGTGAATAAGCAAACGGAGCATTTCCAAAAGGCAGAGTCACCAAGAAACTGTGTTAACGCTCATGAAACAGCTTTGCAAGTGTTAAATATGGAGGTGATTAATGTTCCAGTGCAGCCAGGCAGAATTTTACAATCATGAATCACCATGGTAACCTCCTCCGTGGAAGTTGTTTTCCTTTTGATTAGTTTGACGGAAAAACAACAAACAACAAACTTGGTGGAAAAGGTGGAAACATTCAGTTTTATTCAATGAGCATCAAATCACAACAAAAAAGTTATTTCTTAACAGAAAAGTGATCTTAAAATCCAGTAGAGGGCAGAAAAATGAATTAGTGACAAAGCACATTCTAGTAATACGATGACTCCTTACCACAATCCACATTCACATGTACCAGTACATCTCTGGGGAACGTGTAGATGCTCAGAGCACTCTGACATGTAAATGTGTGTTTCTTCCCATTTTAGAATGACTATTGGAGCCTTGCAGACGGGAGCTGTGGGCTCCGGTTGGCTCTCTGGGCGGCTCTCTGGGCTCCGGTTGGCTCTCTGGGCGGCTCTCTGGGCTCCGGTTGGCTCTCTGGGCGGTTCTCTGGGCTCCAGTTGGCTCTCTGGGCGGTTCTCTGGGCTCTGGGCGGTTCTCTGGGCTCCAGTTGGCTCTCTGGGCAGTTCTCTGGGCTCTGGTTGGCTCTCTGGGCTCCGGTTGGCTCTCTGGCCTCCGATTGGCTCTCTGGGCTCCGATTGGCTCTCTGGGCTCTGGTTGGCTCTCTGGGCTCCGATTGGCTCTCTGGGCATTGGCTCTCTGGGCCCCGGCTGGCTCTCTGGGCTCCGGTTGGCTCTCTGGGCTCCGGTTGGCTCTCTGGCCTCCGATTGGCTCTCTGGGCTCCGATTGGCTCTCTGGGCTCCGGCTGGCTCTCTGGGCTTGGTAGACGGGCCTGATTGGCTGAAGTAGGTTTACCTTCTTCTATCTGGGAAACACTCCTGTTGGGATCAGTTTTGACTTCTCAGACACACTTTCACACTTTTCTTTGACAGATTCACTTCCTGTTTTACAAACGCCAAGAGAAAATTAAAACTTCAATGTTTGTTTGTGTGTGTGGTAACATGCAATAACATCTTTTAATATATTTTAACATGCAATAACATGTTTTAACATGCTTTTCTAGAATACAAAATTGCAGTTTTATGTGATTTATTTTTAACTACTAATTCCTGAAACTATCACTCCACCATCTCAATGGCAAATATATAATTGGAAGTAAATGTCATATACTATGTAATATAATGTAGTTTCTACTTGTTATAGTTCTATGAAATGACCCATTTGGGGAAGTCGGGTCTCTTTTGGTCCTTTTTGGTCGCTCCGAGCACCTGTACTGTAACACCACGGATAGTCACGCACTTACAATCCTAGCGTGAAGAATGAGTCCTATCAGTCTGCACATCACAGACATGAAAATATTTTAGTTCTCATACATTAAACATTTTCTGAACCGTAAGGGTCATGTTTATGAATCAGGTTATCATAAAGTAAAATGATATCATATATCAAATATCATAGACATCGAGTGGTATTTTTGTCTAAAAGCCAAACTACAAAGAAATTTATGAACTAATTATTGTCAATTAAGACTTGTGTTATTAAGGTTATTTATTAATTAATACTATTAGAACTGTGTTTTATTTTAGGACTTAAAGTAACGTGTTCCAAAATGTTGTTTACTTCATCATCCTCTGCGTCGTGTATCAAACTCAGACAGATGAAGTATGAAAAAAGAAGAAGATCCTCTTCTTCATCACGTCTTCAAATTGAACAATGGTTTGCATCAAACGACTCGCTGGAGCCTCTGGTGTGTGTGTGTGTGTGTGTGTGTGTGTGTGTGTGTGTGTGTGTGTGTGTGTGTGTGTGTGTGTGTGTGTGTGTGTGTGTGTGTGTGTGTGTGTGTGTGTGTTTGTGTGAAACTCCATCTGAGCTGCACTCTCCTCACATCTCTCAAAGCCCTGAATACTCAGCAGCATCTGTCGTGTCCACAAACACACACACACCTCCAGAGAGGTGGAGAGAGAGAGGACAGCCGACTCCCCATTTACACATGGACGTGTACATGGAGCTCCGCTGTGTGTTGGCCTCTTTACTCTGACTCATCTGCGGGGGGATGGGGGGTGAAAGGGGGTGAAGGGGTAGGGTCATGTCAGCGAGGTTAATGATATGATTATGAAGTGTTCAGGATAAACAACAGTTGAAACTCAAACTGAATCCATCATTGACATGTTGTCTGAATATCTGCTGCAGTCGTGTTGTTTGTAGTGACCTTTGACCTTTGACCACCAAAATCTTATCAGTTTGTCTTTGAGTTAAATTGAACATTTGCCACAAATATGAAGAAATTCCCTCCAGACGCACCTGAAATATTGCGTTCACGAGGATGGGCCAATGACCTTAACCTTTGACCTTTGATGAACAAAATCGAATCAGTCCGTCGTTGGTACCGAATTAATGTTTTTGCCAAATTTTAAGATATTTCCTCCGTTCCTGAGATTTTGCGTTCACGAGAATGGGACGGATGGATGACAGGGACATGAGGTCACGATGACCTTGACCTTTGACCTTTTCCCCAAAAAATGTTATCAGTCCATCCTTGGTATCAAGTGAATGGTTGTACAAAGTTTGAAGAGATTCCCTCGAGGTGTTCTTGAGGTATCGCACAAGAACCGGACGGATGGATGGACAACCTGAAAACAAGATGCCTGTGATTATAAAACTAATAATCTCTGGGGGCTTATTAGTATGTACTGTAGATAGTATGTAGTTAGTATGTTGTATGAATGAGCCAGAAGTTCTTTCAAACTTTATTCTTCACTGTTCAACCAAAGAATGACGACTGGAATTAATATTTCATATCCTGCATGAAGCAGCAGAAAAAGGAAATTAACTTAAATGTTCTGCAGTTTAAAAGGTTCTTCTCACAATTCTTTAGTATTTATGAGCCTGAAGGAACGTCGATGACTTCCATTCATTTATTATGAAATAGATTTTAAAAGTGAATAAACAGGGAGCTTAAATTTAAACAGCATATTATTTTATGATGCTGCTAGCAGATTGAAAGAATAATAATTCATAATTAATCCATTAAGGATGGAGGAGGGGATGGAGGAGGGGATAGAGGAGAGGATGGAGAGGATGGAGGAGAGGATGGAGGAGAGATGGACATGATGGAGAGGATGGAGGAGGGAATGGAGAGGATGGAGGAGGGGATGGACAGGATGGAGGAGAGGATGGAGGAGAGGATGGAGGAGAGATGGACATGATGGAGAGGATGGAGGAGGGGATGGAGAGGATGGAGGAGGGGATGGACAGGATGGAGGAGAGGATGGAGAGGATGGAGGAGAGATGGACATGATGGAGAGGATGGAGGAGGGAATGGAGAGGATGGAGGAGGGGATGGACAGGATGGAGGAGAGGATGGAGGAGAGGATGGAGGAGAGATGGACATGATGGAGAGGATGGAGGAGGGGATGGAGAGGATGGAGGAGGGGATGGACAGGATGGAGGAGAGGATGGAGGAGAGGATGGAGGAGAGATGGACATGATGGAGAGGATGGAGGAGGGGATGGAGAGGATGGAGGAGGGAATGGAGAGGATGGAGGAGGGGATGGACAGGATGGAGGAGAGGATGGAGGAGAGGATGGAGGAGAGATGGACATGATGGAGAGGATGGAGGAGGGGATGGAGAGGATGGAGGAGGGGATGGACAGGATGGAGGAGAGGATGGAGAGGATGGAGGAGAGATGGACATGATGGAGAGGATGGAGGAGGGAATGGAGAGGATGGCGGAGGGGATGGACAGGATGGAGGAGAGGATGGAGGAGAGGATGGAGGAGAGATGGACATGATGGAGAGGATGGAGGAGGGGATGGACAGGATGGAGGAGAGGATGGAGGAGAAGATGGAGGAGAGGATGAAAACCCAATGATGTGTTCGTCCCTCGGTGCCGTCAGACCACCGACTTTACAAAAGAGTTCGTAGCTTCAGGTCTGTAAAATGGTTCTGATCCAGAAGTGTCTTCAGCTGCAATACCAGCGAGTGCCACTAGAGGTCGGCTCCAAAAAGCCTCCGGCTCCATAGACTCCCATTCAACTTCTCTCATCAAATCCAAAGTGAATAAAATGTGTCCATCAGTTATCTCGGTGTTTTTAGCTAAAGTCACTCCTTCTTCTTAGTTTTCTGGAGGTCCATCTGAAAATAATCCCTCATTCGTTAGAAAAGAAGATTCAAGAAGACCTGTTTTTGGGGGGGTGTCTGTTTGATTGACAGGCCTGTGGTCCAGTCAGGTTCTTGTTCTAGTTCTTTCTGGTTCTGTTTGGATGTTTGGACCTGTTGTCCTGCTGCAGAACGATGATCAGACTGTTGCCTAATGGAGCTGCATGATGGTTAAAAATATCAAGTTTCTAAAACTCGGTGCTGCACGTGTTCACGTTTCTCTATCAAGCTACATTTGTGGTTTTCCTGCCAATTGTTGCACTTCTACCTTTTCACAGAAAGTGGTGTGTGTGTGTGTGTGTGTGTGTGTGTGTGTGTGTGTGTGTGTGTGTGTGTGTGTGTGTGTGTGTGTGTGTGTGTGTGTGTGTGTGTGTGTGTGTGTGTGTGTGTGTGTGTGTTTGTGTGTGTGTGTGTTTGTGAGAGATGGTGCTACATGCCCTGTTTCTGAACAGCTGTCACCTGAAGATGGATGTCAGCAGCTGTCCGTCAATATGTGTCAAGCTGAGATGAACGACATCGTTCGCTCTGTCAGCTTCATGTGAACTCTTTTTTTTTTCTGTTCCTTCACACATGACTTATACCAGTTTGCAGCAGTTTGCAGCAGTTTGCAGTAGTTTGCAGCAATTTGTCCCAGTTTGTCCCAGTTTGGGCCAGTTTGCACCAGTTTGTACTGGTTTGTCCCAGTTTGCCCCAGTTTGTCCCAGTTTGTCCCAGTTTGGGCCAGTTTGGACCAGTTTGTCCCAGTTTGGGCCAGTTTGGGCCAGTTTGGACCAGTTTGTTCCAGTTTGGGCCAGTTTGGGCCAGTTTGGACCAGTTTGTCCCAGTTTGCACAGTTTATCCCAGTTTGGGCCAGTTTGGACCAGTTTGCTGATGGCAGATTCAGGTTGTTGCTCCGCGGAGGTTCATCGATCTGTTACGTTGATACTCGACTGTAGGGTTGATGCAGGTGATGGATCTCTCCATCATCACTTAATATCTTCAATATGACTGGACCTTTTTGCACTACACCCAACTCCATCAACATCATTTGCACTAGGTGCAATTGCTCCATTGTTTTAGGTCTATATATGTATATATTTCTTTCTTTCTTTCTAAGCTGTATATACATCTATTTATGTTTTATATGTCTATTTACGTTTGTCTGTTTTTTGCACAAAGAGCTCAAGTTACAACCGGACTCAAATTCCTTGCCTGGCCAATAAAGTTGATTCTGATTCTGATTCTGATTCTGATTCTGATTCTGATTCTGATTCTGATTCTGATTCTGATCCTGAACAGAGTTAAAAAAAAAAAATCTCATTAAAACTCTGGAAATAATCTTCTGCGTCTTGTTGCTGCGACATCTGAGCGTTCCGTTAATGCAGGTGTCTTCCCTTTACAAGTTTCAGTTCACGTAACTCTTGTATGTCCAAACTGGTTTGAAAAGTGTCAAATAAATTGTTCTAAAATCAGATTCAATTAATAAAGTTTCTCAGTATAAACTTTGTAAATGTCTGGACCCTATGTGAAACTGAAGGGCTTTTATTTTGAAAAGTCAGGTGCAACTTTAATCTCTCACTCTCTCAGTGACTGACTCTCTTTATAGCTCCGCCCCCTTTGTTGAGGCCCAGCTGAAAATATTGTATTTCTGTTATTGACCTCATTTCTGAGCAGCTGTTTGTTTCCAGCTCAGTGTGAGAGTCTCTGCTGTGTTTCTGTCCTCTGATCTCTGTGTGTCTTACTGTGGGCAGAGCTCCACCTCTGCTGCACTGACAGGGTGCAGAGCAGACACAGGTGGTTGATAAAGTCGTTCTCTCGGACAGGTTAAAAAATAAAAAATGATGAAATTGATCATTAAATATACCTGGACGCCCTGCCAAAATAACAGTCTATGTGTGGGAAACACTGCATGTTGTTCGAACCTTCCTCAAGCTACTCAGAACCGGGTCGTGGGCTACCATTAGTTGGTGAGAATGAAAAATCCCATCGACCTGCATCCAATGTGGTTGCAGCAGTTTGAGGAATAAAAGGATATTTATTATCTTTATAATTAGACTGGGAGTCACAGCTGTTCACAGATTGGCTGATTATCTGTGTAATTTTAGTTTAATTTCTTGTTTATTTTGCATCTTTATTCTGTCATATTTATATTTATTTCTTCCATCAACTCTCTGCTGCCGTTTCAGTTCAAACATGAAGCTTCTGAATTACCTGCATGATGAGTAAAGTACTCGTGCTTCCCTGATGGTTTGAGGTATCCTAAAATTAACGCTGAGTGCTCCATTATCGTTCTGTATGACCCTTCTCATGTTTCAATGCTAATGTTGAGCTACAGTTTAAACAGCAGTAGACCCAGCTCCGCAGTAGATTCATAGTGTGGCTGTCTGTGGGAGGCTGAGGGATATGACTGTGGAGATGGTTTTATTTTAACATGTTAGCCAGCGTGGTCGGTTAAAGAAGTGGGCAGGTGTGACTGAACAATCAGCAAACATGTGAAGAGATGCAGCTCGCTGCTGAACAATGAAGAGCAGAGCAGAAAAAACAAGCCCTGTTGTTTGGAGAACTTCGACTCATCTGTTGGTTTGGCCACGCGCCGGCTGCAAACTTCCTGTATCTCTACCTTCAGGCATTCAGCCGACACTCCACAGAAAATAATAAGAAATGACGACATGTCTGCAAGCCTGATTATTTAGAGGTCATGTTTTCTTGTTAGTTTTATTATGAAGCCTAAAGTTGATACTGAACAAATAAGTTCAGAGTGTTCCTGAACACAGCACGGTGCTGCACATGGAGCAGGAGGACCAATAAGTTCAGAGTGTTCCTGAACGCAGCACAGAGCAGGAGGACCAACAACCTCCATCGGGAAGTATTCAGAGTGTTCCTGAACGCAGCACGGAGCAGGAGGACCAACAACCTCCATCAGGAAGTATTCAGAGTGTCGTCTCTTCATCATCATCATCATCACTGAGTTCACCACGTTAACGTGACCGCTGGTACGAGAACATTAGTGATGTTACCATGGAAACCTGAAACTGGAGCACAGAAACAGCAGATTTTGGGTCAAATCTTTGGACCAAAATTTGCTGTTTCTGTGCTCCAGTTTCAGGAAGTGGAAGATGTAAAAGGCCGAAAACCAATATTGGATGTCTGTGATCTTCAGGCCCTGATTCTGAGGTGGAAATCACTGCATGGGCTCAGGAACACTCGGCTGTAAGCAGACGTGTTGAAGATTTTCTGTTCCCTAAATTTTTGGCCCAAAATCTGCACTTTTTGAGATTTTGGGTTGAATGTTTTGATCGACCCTTGTTTAAAAAATGCCAACTTAATATTTCCTCGTGGTCTGAATGACAGCAGCGTTGTGGTTGTGGGTTGAAGTCGTGGTGAAATTTAGATGGTAGACGTTTCTGTGTCCTCTGTACACAAAAATTTAGTTAATAAGATGAATTAATTTAATTTAATAATGTCAATAACATCAGTTGTTGGTGTCCTCCCTTAATTGATCGGTCTTTTTGATAGGATATGAGGTCGTATACATACTAGATACAGGAAGCTTGATCGACCAAACTGAATGCAGCAAAATATACCGAGCTGTTCACTTTCAAAGAACTCTGTAGTGCAGGATTAAAGGATTAACTGCCTGGACACAAGTCCTCTATTTTATTATTTATTATTGCTGCAGAATATAAGTCAAAGGAAATGTCCCAGAAACTATGCACTCATTATAAATACTGAAACATAAGACTATAAAATATCAGCAGCAGAATGGAAAGAATAAATATGTCGAACAACTGAAGTATGATTTTTGTGTCCTCCACCTGTCCTGCATCTGTCCTCCACCTGTCCTCCACCTCCCCTCCACCTCTCCTCCACCTGTCATCCACCTGTCCTCCAGCCGTACTCCACCCGTCATCCACCCATCCTCCACCCGTCATCCACCCGTCCTCCACCCGTCCTGCACCCGTCCTCCACCCGTCCTCCACATGTCATCCACATGTCCTCCACCTCTCCTCCACCTCTCCTCCACCTGCCATACACCCATCATCCACCCGTCCTCCACCCATCATCCACCCGTTCTCCACCTGTCCTCCACCCCCTCCACCTCTCATCCACCTTTCCTCCACCTGTCGTCCACCTCCCCTCCACCTGTCCTCCACCTGTCCTCCACCTGTCCTCCACCTCCCCCCCCTCCCCTCCACCTCCCCTCCACCTCTCATCCACCTGTCATCCACCTGTCCTCCACCCCTCCTCCACCCATACTCCACCTCTCCTCCACCTATCCGCCACCTCCCCTCCACCTCTCCTCCACCTATCTGCCACCTCTCCTCCACCTATCCTCCACCTCTCCTCCACCTCTCCACCACCTCTCCACATGCAGCACAGCTCCTCGTCTCTACGTCACCTCTCATCTACAGTTTTCTTTGAGATTCAAGTAAAATCCCGAACACTGAAGTTGTTCCATCAGTCAGTTATTGAAGGACCTCGAGTTACTTTTAGTCTCTAAAGGAAAGTAGAATCAGCTCGGTCTCAGATTCATGCGTGCATTGTCATTGATATGCAAAAAGTATGATTAAAGTTATTTTTCTGAATAAAACGTGGATAGAAGAGGGATCTTCATGAATAAAGCCTGGATTGCGGAGTTTAACAGAAAATCTCGGCTTCGCGATCCAAAACAGAGAAATGGCGTCGTGCAGAGGAGCGTGAACGCTCCATGATTACTGCTGTTGTCTGTCTGCCACTCAAAGTCTTCTTCACTTCTCAGCCGTTGGAACAGGAGAA
>NW_027210823.1:175000-220000 GCF_029030835.1 Brachyistius frenatus | reverse complement strand
CACAGCTGGTGTCGCCGGCTGAGCAGCCCATGCAGCTGCACACGTCCTGAATGCTGCGGCCCATAATCCTCTCTGATTCACACCTGGCCACAAATCCTGAATGACCAGCGGGTGGGGGGCGGGGGGCGGGGGGGGGGGGGTCAATCACAGCCTCTGTTAGCCTGTTAGCATGTAGCAGTGGAAGAATAAAACAATAAGGAGAGCTTGTGGTTGATTTCCAAGCAGGCTGGATGTGTGCGACCTCCTCTGATTGGCCTCCATTGTCCTCTGGTTCTGTTCTAGTCCTCCACCAGTCTCATGTCCCAACATATTCACGTGTCCATCAAAAGTAGGAGTTTAGGCCCACGAGTCGGCTGTCTGTCACACGTTGATAACGTTACAGCTCTGCTGAGTCATTACTTCACAAATATGAATATTTCATTTGTGTGTTGATTGCTGTGGCAGCCAGCCAGCCCTCCATCATCACTCTCTAATCAATGTGCCCCCCTCCCCCTCCACTCCCCCCCAGCAGAAATGCATGCGGTTCAACCCGGATGCGACAGTGTGGGTTGCCAAGCAGCGGATCCTGTGTACGCTCAACCAGAGCCTGAAAGACGTGCTGAACTACGGGCTGTTCCAGCCGGCCAGCAACGGGAGGGACGGCAAGTTCCTGGATGAGGAGCGCATCCTCCGAGAGTACCCGCAGCCAATCAGCAGGGGCGTCCCGTCTCTGGAGGTAAACTGTTCTCAGAGTCTCATCTACATTCACATCAGTGGAACCTTTAGTGGTGATGGAGACTCAACAATAACACATGAACGGTATCTCAGCTCTGTTATAAATCTTATTTACTGGGCGATAGAAACAAAGAACTGTCATTCAAAACTCTGTTTATACTTCATCTTGTTACCATGGTGGACCAATAAGTCCAGAGTGGTCCTGAACGCAGCACGGTGCGGCACTGTTAGATAGATGATAGATAAACTTTATTGATCCCGGAAGGGAAATCTTGAATCAATATTTCATAGATGTTCTTTCACAGATGGAACATTTCACATTTAAAGATGGAGCCCTGAGAGAAGCAGCAACAACTCAACGTGCAGTTTTTATACATTTTAATCTGCAGGCTCTTCATCAGTGGATGTTTTTTTTTATTTTAGATTTAACTTTATTGTCATTGTGCTGAGTATAGGTACAAAGCTAGTAAAACGCAAAGTGTTGTTTACAGTTAGTAAGTATAGGATGTAATATATTCTAATATTAACAGTGGATTTAAAGTCATATGCAAATATAACCACGTTTCCCAAAAAGTAGTGACGCATAAAATGTAAATAAAAACAGAATGCGATGATTTGCAAATCTCATGAACTTGTATTTGATTGCAAATAGACCGAAGAACACATATCACACGTTGAAACGGAGAAATTCTACTTTTTAATGAAACATTGTTTAGCTTATTTGTTACATTTGTGAGTCTTCCAGCTTTAAGTTGAGCTTGTGGTATTTCCTTCTTTTTTGGAACAGATTTATTGTCACTTTAATATCACTTTTTCTGTTTTGTGTCAGACTTTAAGAAGCCAAATAATAAAAAATAAAAAAAATTATTAAAAAAAAACTTTGTTTGTGAAGCACCTTTCATTCAAGAAATGCAGCTCAAAGTGCTTCCCAGCAAGAGAATGACATGCAGTGTTTCACATCAAAACAGATATAAAGGAACATAATATAGAAAATAAATTAAATGCATGAGAACAGAATAAAAGCATAAAATTAACACAAATACAGTTAAATTATGAAATAAAACTAAATTTAAACTGAATTAAATTTAAATGATCTTACGACCAGGATCTTCTTCATTAATCAACAGCAGCTCTTTATGTTGTTCTGGATGCTGAGCTGCAGCTTTCTGTGTCGACTCCTCATTTGTCAGGAGTCCGGTTTTCCTCTGTTTTGCCCCCCGATCTCCTCTCCTCCTGTGTCCCCTCAGTCCCCTATCTGCTTGTTCTGTGTCCTCCTCTCCTCTCCTCCCGTGGCCACGCCCCTCACCGGTCCCAGCAGCTGCAGCCACTCACCCCTGATCACCACCTGCAGGTGTGCTGCATCTCCATGATCACCTCCCTGGTCAAAATCACACACACACAAAAAAAATCAAGTAACAAGTATACAAGACTTGTCAATAAAATTAAAATTAAATACAGGATATTGGTGACATGATACTGTGCCAAATATTCTCATGTTGAATAGTGCTGGTGGGACTTTCCCCACCTATTGCAAGCCTGTGCATTACTGTATCATCTGGATATTAATTAACAATTGGATTTCATACTGATAAAAGTACCCTGCCCCAGCACTCCTCTGGTTGTCAGTTCATTTGTTAGTCACCCGTCCGTCCTCCGTCTGTTCTCCGTCCATCCTGCTCCTCCTGCGGAGCTCCCTGTCGAAGTCACCAGTCGGTGGAGTTACCCTCCCGACTTGGAGTATTATTGACTCCGTTTCTTCCAGCGGTCCTGTCCGCTGGTCTGACGGCTGCCCTGCCAGCCGTGTCTCCCCGGATCTGTCGGTTGAGTCGCCCTCCCGACTGGAAGCAAGTGGACACGATAGGTGTCACCTTTTGACAGAATGAAACGACCAAGGAAGGACCCAGCGGCCACAGACTCGGGGCCGAGGTACATGACTTTATTTCAATATTTTGCCAGTCAGGGCCGCCGGAATAATCCCGTTTCCGCTGAACCCAGGACTGGGTTTGAGGGAACCCGCCTGGCTTTCTGGGACTCCCCCAGAAGGAGGCGATGCCGGGGTCACCGGCCATCCGGTCCTGCTATGCCCCTGGTCTCTGGATGTGTAGCTGTCAGTCGCCACGAGCGAGCCCACAGACCCGTCTGTCGCCACGAGCGAGCCCACGGCCCAGTCAGTCGCCACTACGGACTCTCTACCCCTGCAATGCCGGCGAGCGATCCAGATGCCATTCGGGATGAGGAGTTGGTCTACAGTATCATGCAGGCCGTGCCTCCAGCTGCGGCCAATGATCCAGACGCCATCCGGGCCAGGGTGTTGGCCCGCAAGGGCCTGCAGCGTGGCCCACGCGGCAGTAGCACTGCTCCTCCGTTTCCTGTCGCTGGACGGATCGTCGATGTCCTGTCTCCAGCTCCTGTATCCTCCGGTGCGGTCGACACCCCGCCTCCGGCTCTCCGGCGCGGCCGACATCCGTCCTCCGGGGCGGTCAACGCCCCTCCTCCAGCTCCTGCTGCCTCCGGGTGGGTCGATGCCCCGCCTCCAGCGCGGTCGTCGCCCCGCCTCCGGCTCCGTCCTCCGGCACGGTTGACATCCCGCCGGCTCCGTCCTCCGGCGCGGTCGACGTCCCGCCTCCGGCTCCGTTCTCCGGCTCTGTCCTCCGGCGCAGCCGACGTCCCGCCTCCGGCTCTTGCTGCCTTCGGGTGGGTCGCAGCCCTGCCTCGTCATCATCCTCCGGGGTGGTCCCCCGAGCCCGTCCTGCCCCGTGGGCGTCCTTCGGAGAGGTCCCTTGAACCTGTCCTGCCCCGTGGGCGTCCTCCGGGGCGGTCCCCCAAGCCCGTGGGCGTCCTCCGGGGCGGTCACCCCAGGCCATCCTGCCCTGTGCCTGTGCTCCGTCCACCTAGGTTTCCCTTCTTTTGTCTCTCCAGTAGTGTGATGAGCGATTCATTCTTAAACTGGTGTAACATGATGAAAATTGTAAATATACACAGCACTGTCCATCTGGCTGCTGCAGGACACGTTAAACTGCAGGATCAGCAGCTACATGTCGTCTGTTAACGAAAACCATAATTACAATAAAATGATAAATACTGACCATAAACCTTCAGAGGCGAGACGGAGTCGTTCTGAATCTCATCTCACCATGAAAGTAATGAAATGCGTTATTAATAAATCTCAGGCTGATCTCCGGTGATCCTCTTCCACAGTAACAATCACTGTAGAGGTGCATCCAGAGGTGTCGAGCAAACATCTGGTGACGGGGAGTTTTCAGAGAAAGGTTATTGGTTCCCAAGTGTGCTCTGTTATTGGAACAGAGATTTAAAAGAAACCTTGTTTGACCCGTCCGTTTGTCTTTAATAATTTGTCTTTTCTCTCAACAGTTCCGCTACAAGAGCCGAGTGTACAGGCAGCCCAACGTGGACGAGAAACAGATCGCCAAACTTCACACAAAGGTACGAACTCAGTCAGGAAGGAGAGAAAACTTCAAAATAAAAGCAAGTTTAAAATGCTGAGTCTTTCTGTGAGACTGTTCAGAGGTCTGAAATGCTCACTGGATCTCAAACAAATGATTTATCACTGAATCAGAACAACTGCTTCCTCTGCAGACATGAGCTGGTTCTGCAAATGTTTATTGAGCCTTTTGGTGCTCAGACAAACAGCATGCATCATTTCCTGCCTCTCTACCATGTTTTATCTCCAAGTGAGGAAGTGGAACATTTTCAGTTTTATTTTACATTTTCAAAGTGCTCTGTTTGATTGACAGGCCTGTGGTGCAGTCAGGTTACAGCTATCGGTGGGCGGGACGTAGTATCGTCAGGTTTCCGATCAGATCGGTCAGATCCACCGCTGGCTCCTCCCCCAGCTCGTCCAAATATGGTCACTTCCTGCTCCAAACCGCTCCGAACTATCAAGATGGTGACGGACAGAATCTGAACTGGAGGATTCATAACGTTCACAAACCAACGATGACATCACTGATGGTTGATGACATCACTGATGAATGATGACCTTAGTGATGGTTGATTAGAGTGCATAATTTCATCGAGTCCCACTAATCTGTCATTTATAATGCGGGGAATTAAATGCGGGAGATACATTCGTACAGTAAACTGCAGGTTTTGAGCCCCTCTGGTTGTGTAAGTGGAGTTCCGGGCTGCGGTCCCACAGATACTGTAATCCTGTACAGCAGCCAAACCGTAAGTGTCTCTGGCAGCTCGGTGTCTGTGGCATGCTGGGAAACCGTCTGACAGCTGCTCTACTTCTACATCTCAGTGAGGACAGGAGCACGGGAAGAGACAGAAACTCAAAGAAGACGTGTTTTATAAATACAGAGCAGATACATGAAAGAAGATCCTCTCAGACCAGAACCAACCAAACAGAACCAAACAGGAAGTCATTATTCAGAAAATAAATGTGGCTCCTCAGAGATACACATTGATTTCTAATACGGAGCCGCTTCTTGGATGGAGACAACGTTTTGGAGCTAATCCTGTTGGCCACGCAGTCTGCTGCTTTGTGATTGGCTAAGGGCTCACACAGACAGCCAATCAGCTCTCAGTCTCCCAACCTGTTTCAGCATCCTCCAGACTGTGATTCACCAAGGCCTGGAGACACACACACACACACACACACACACACACACACACAAAATCATAGTAATGATAAAGAATGTTAATATACAACTAATTAAAATCAGAGGAGGAGGTTTACAAGGCAGTCATAACATAGAACCATTTATTTCTCTGACCAAACTCCGGTCCGACCGGGTCAAACTGAACCACGGTTCGGTTCGTTTGTGGTCTGAAAACACTTTCTGGTTGGTTTGGACTTTTGGACCAATTACAGGAAACAGAGGCAGACTATCATCACCCGTTAAACACCAGAAGAAAGAAAAAGAACCGGTAGAAAAGTAGAAGTGAGCTGCGGTATCGCGTGAAGAAGAGACAAAGGATTTAACTGTAAATACGCAGAAACTTTGAACGTATTATCTGAGAGGTTAACAGGGCTTCATCTGAGGAAACGAATTTAACCATGAAACTAGTACGTGATCATAAAACCTCGCAATAATAGATAAAGCAGGTTTAATGGTACAACACACTTCAACAACATGAAAACATTAAAGGCACTAAAATATCAAGCAAAAGAAAAATACTTTTAAAAACAATAAAAACAGTGATTAAAACATCGGAATAAAAGAAACAAGAACAAGCTAAAAGAGGATCAAAGTTACAATGCAGTGTACGACATAAAATACAGAAATAATGTCCTCAAATCTGGTTCAATAAAAGGCAGCAGCAAACAGAAAAGTCTTAAAGCCTGATTTAAAGGAGCTGAGAGCTGCATTGGTGCTAATAGACCTTAAATTGATCTCCCATTAAATCACAGAGCTGCTGCTCGCCTGCCGTCCAACACCACTTCTGGTTCAGTCTTTTCTAAGGACACAGAAGGACACGGTCATGGAACCACCAGCCTTACAACCCCGTGTACCATCTGACTCATTGATACCGGCTGGTTTCCATTTTGGTGAACTGGTTCCAGGGTTCTGGTATTTTCCTGAGCATGCTGACTCATTGTCGTGTTACAACACAATCAGTTCACCTCTGCTGTCCTGCAGTGAGTCAAAATGGGTCCCGAGAAAAAGGGCAACAGGAAACTATAAAAGTCTTTAGAAGAGAAGTTCAGATTCACAGGATCCAAACGGATTCAGGGATGTTTGGATGGATTGGTTCAGACTATAAACAGCAGCTGTTAAAAGATTATTATAATGAATGTTCTGCTGTGTTCTGGTGGATCAGGACCAGGACAACTTTAATTCACCTCCCATCCCACACTTCTTCCTTTTCACTCCTCATTTATTCTTCTGCCTTTTCTTTCCAATCTCTTCTTTCACTGCTTTCCATTGTCTTTTTCTTCTTCTGCTGTCTCATTCTTCTTCCCTCATTTCCTCCTCTCCTTCGGGGAGCTGCTCTCTTATCTATTTTTATCCTGCGACCTGGAAAGAAAGACAGCAGATGGACCAGAAGAGAAAGGAGCATTTATTCCACGTTTTACAATCACCACTGAGTCCTCAGCGTCGCCTCCTGAGCACACTTCTTTTCTATTCCTCTGTCGTTAATACAACTGTTTTCCGAATCGTTTCCACTGTTCACCCTCCGTTGTGTTTGACCCTCGACACCTTCCTCTATCTCCACTTCTATTTCAGTCTTTGTGCAGCTCTGAACCTCTCCGGTCTACCTCTCCCTCACACCCACCTCCGTTTGTTCTTCCTTCTCTCAGTAATCTTCTTCTTCTCTGGTTTCACAGGCCAATCTGAAGAAGTTCATGGACCTTATTCAGCACAACCAGGTGGACAAAGTGTCCAAGATGTTGGAGAGAGGCCTGGACCCCAACTACCACGACGGTGACACCGGCGGTAAGGCTGCAGGCTGCACACCAGCACAGACACCCAACAGTTCAGGGACAATAAAGGTTGAAACCTGGTGGATTGACAGAGCGCTGTGGGCACATGTTGGTTTACAGTCACAAGGAAAAGGAGCATCTGAAAACTTGGAGGAGGACAGTTGTCGTATTTGCAGAAAAATGAACAGAAAACACATTTTTGCCTCTTAGCTGTCGGAGTTTTAACAACACCCACCTTTTGTCAACAAAGGTCAAAGTTAACCACAGTGTTAAACTGTGCTGGAACAGCTGTTCGGCCTCGGTACCAGATGTTAGAAGCCCGTTAAACACAGACGTGTAGAAACTGGAACATGGAGGACGTGGCCCGGTGGGCAGCAGTGAAGGACTGTGTTTGTGTGTGAATGTGTTCCAGGTGTGAACACACAGTTGTGTACCAGGTACTCCTGAGAGGGGAGTGTGTGTTCAGTCCGCCTGCTGCATCCTGAGGAAACACACTTATTATAGCCAAAGACTCGGTGTCTGTGTTTTCACAGCAACGCTGCCGAGGTGATGAGCTGTGGCCTGAAGTCAGCGTGTTCATGACGCTGATCAGTGAGCAGCTGAACATGAAGCTGAAATATCAAATGTTATAATTACACTTAAAACTTTATTCATTTAGATGGTGATTGGACAATTGAAAATATATGGCAATAAATATTAAATATGGTCATTTCTGGCTTCTGGCTTGGGGACATGTCTGTTTTGATTGACATGCCTGGGGGCGGGGCGTAGTGTTCTCAGGTTCTCAGTTAGATCTCCCCCTTGCGCCGCCCCAACTTGTTTAAATATGATCACTTCCAGCTCCACTTCTGTGGAAATTATCCACAATTCAATCACAACAAACACGGAGAGTTCATTTCCTCTGGTAGAAGTTCAGTTTTCATCCAGTTTCACTCCAACACTGCTCTGTTTTGTCTTCAATATCACAGGAAGGAGTTTTCACACATTAAATAAAAACTTTTAAACCCCATTTGACTTTTTAACCAGATAAAAAAAAATGGTGATAAATACATCATGCAGGCACTACTGGGATCAAGCTGTATGTTTTCTGTTTTTAAAAACATTTTAGTCGAAATTTCTGATCTTGACAGAAACAAAACTAAACATTTCCCGAGATAAAAACCTAACGTTTCTTCATCCAACCCGGTGTAACGCCAAAGCATGTAATATACACATCAGTCCACTAGAGGACATCTGTCAGGGCCTTGAGTCGGCGTGAAAAGTATGTTTGTCCAGGATTGAAGAAAAGCTCATGTGACGAAGAACGAAGAGTGATAAAGTCGAAGTAGGGAGGCGGGTCGTGGTTTGGAGTAAAATAAGTAAAGTTACGTAGCCAACCTCTAGTGGCACTTGGTGGTATTGCAGTGTGACAGACATCTTTGCCGTCACTGTGGGTTTTATCGGCTGAACGCACAACATTTCACCAAAGTACGATGTTCCAATTTGTTTATTCCACACAAACGATCACTTTTAACTCTGGTGCTCTCCTGCCGGGCATTCAAGCACATGCCACACAACCTGTCCGCAACCTGTCCGCAACCTGTCAACCAGCCTTTCTCTCCGTGTCCCTAGGAGTGAGAGACCTGGTGTCCTGTTGCTTGTTTTTTTTTAAGGGAAGAGGGGGACAATCAGTCATTGATTTCAGCTGAGGCTAATGAAGCCTCATCCAGGCACCGTTCCCTGAACCACTCCCCCAATCAGTCCCTCCTGCAGCTGAGCCAAACCACGCTCCGCCACCACATGCAGTCAGTGCAGAAAAAAGCTGCTCATAGTTTTAAAATATAGATTGAAAATAACAACAACTGCCAGATCTTACAAGGTAAATGAGCGTTTTCTTGCAGACCTGCAGAAAACACAGTTTCCTGTTAGAAGGAGTGTTTAAAGTCTAACTGGGACACGTCTGCTGTCTTGAAGTTTTGTTTTGATGACCTCATTTAGAAATATGCTGTGATGTTTTAATCACCTCAGTTTTCCTTTTACAACTCGAACTAATTTTGTGACAGACAGTTGACCTGCTTTCATCAGCATCAGCTCTGAGAGGAAACAACCTGCTCTGAAAGGACAGCTGATAAAACCCCAAATGAACTGCAGAGTGGTGGCAAAGGCAGGAGGATAAATAATACACAGATGGAGACGGTGTCCATGCTGGTGGACCGGAGCGTCCTCATTTACTTTCACACTCTATTTATAGATTTTTTTTAATGTGAATCCTGAAACTCACTCATGTATTTCCCCTCGTTTTGACAGGTGAGCACAGCTTCATTCAAACTTGAATATTCTCCACTTAACTACCACGAAAAGACTAAAAATCCGACCACTTCCGAGTGAACCACACTAGCTGTTTGTCACGAGTGGGAGTTTAATGTGAGCCAACGGCAGGAAACAACCTCCAAATAGATCTTTATTTTATGAAATACAGCAGGGAGTCCGTTTCATCATGACAAAATGAGCTGAGCTGAAAGTGTAACATGGACTGAGAGTCTTTTATAAACATGAGAGCAGACACATTAAATCAGTTATGCATGTCATGATGGGTGGAGTCTGTCTCAGGCCTCAAATAAAGGTGTGTACCTCACCTGTATTTAAAACAGTTGTTGGGTTTGTCAACCGCTAATTTGAAGCCTCCTGTTTGCTTGTAGCCATCTTGGTTTCATGGAGCCAGAAGTGACCATATTTGGACGAGCTGGGAAGGAGCGAGGGGAGGATCTTAAGAATCTGAGGAGACTATGCCACGCCTACAGATACACCCCCAAACATAGCTGAATTTAGCCAATAGCACAAGAAGTTGATGCTTTTAGAATAGGAATCTATTGGAGACAGAGGTTTTTCAGAGGCAGCCCCTAGTGGCCCTCAGTGGTACTACACTTCAAGGCAGTTTTAGTCCAGTTTTCTGTACAGTCTATGATTTAAACCTTTGGGATGAATTCCAAATTCAGATATGAAGCTGCTGTGTGCTTTTGCTTCATTTTCATATTACTTGCAATTAGCTTGCGTTGGCCTGAATCTGTTCCCTCTGTTTTTCCTCTGGGCCTTACATAACTTCTCACAACACAAGTCCTGCATGGACATGGAGGATTTACTCAGTCTGAGAGAAAAACAGACCCATTTTATATTAAATAACATTAAAGCTGCAGGAAAAGGAAGTTAGATTTGTCTGTGAGTCATCAGCTTTAGAACCATGAACATTACTCAAGATTATCCACCGTTAAACCAGCAGAAGGGGAAACAGACACACCCTGAATGCACCTTTAGACTGTTAAAAAGAGATTCTGATATTATTATCAACTCTTATTAAAAGCAAACTGTGGAAGCAGAAGCTGGAATCATGTTTTTATCTCCATCTTCTTTCCTCAGAGAGCCCGTTGACGTTCGCGGCTCACCTGGACAACGTGGTGGAGATGATCAAGGTGCTGAAGAACGGAGGAGCTCACCTGGACTTCAGAGCCAAAGACGGCATGACGGCGCTCCACAAAGCTGCCCGGTCCAAGAACCACGTTGTTCTGACGGTAAGCAGATAGGACCACACTCATCCACATCTCCTCCTCTTTCATCTGTTCACACTGCAGCGCTGGATGTCTCAGAGGTGGAGTTACAACGAGAAGCTGACAGTTTGCAGATCGTGCTGAAACATCTTTGAAGCAGCAACTTTTAATGCACACAGACCCATCGCTTAATGAGCTGATGAAGGAAGAAACCTCAGACTGAAGGCTGAAGACGAGCTGAGATGAGACTTCACTGTCAGTTTTTAAATCTTTTTAAATCTCACAATGAACTTTTGTTACAGCGGTGCTTTAATACTTTTATCAGTTTCATTTGAAGTTTAAAGCACTTTATGATATTTGCTTTAGAAAATCATTTCAGAAATAAAGTTTATTGTGATGTAACTATTAATATTATTAATTTCAAATGAAAGAGAATATTTTTACCACAATTTAAAAAAGACATAATTAAATATGATTTCAGACCACAGTCTGGATATAAAAGAGTTCGTAGCTTCAGGTCTGTAAAATGGTTCTGATCCAGAAGTGTCTTCAGCTGCAATACCAGCGAGTGCCACTAGAGGTCGGCTCCAAAAAGCCTCCGGCTCCATAGACTCCCATTCAACTTCTCTCATCAAATCCAAAGTGAATAAAATGTGTCCATCAGTTATCTCGGTGTTGTTAGCTAAAGTCACTCCTTCTTCTTAGTTTTCTGGAGGTCCATCTGAAAATAATCCCTCATTCATTAGAAAAGAAGATTCAAGAAGACCTGTTTTTGGGGGCGTGTCTGTTTGATTGACAGGTCTGTGGTGCAGTCAGGTTACAGCTATCGGTGGGCGGGACGTAGTATCGTCAGGTTTCCGATCAGATCGGTCAGATCCACCGCTGGCTCCTCCCCCAGCTCGTCCAAATATGGTCACTTCCTGCTCCAAACCGCTCCGAACTATCAAGATGGTGACGGACAGAATCTGAACTGGAGGATTCATAACGTTCACAAACCAACGATGACATCACTGATGGATGATGACCTCACTGATGGATGATGGTTGATTCAGAGTAAGTAAAACTTGATGATCCGCCTGCTTAATGGTTATTTTCTGTCTGTTTTTGACCCCCCCACCTCACACACACCTCTCAGACGCTGCTGGAGTTGGGAGCCTCTCCGGACTACAAGGACAGCCGCGGTCTGACTCCTCTGTACCACAGTGTGGTGGTGGGAGGAGATCCCGGCTGCTGCGAGCTCCTGTTGAACCAGCACGCCTCCGTCTGCTGCCAGGACGAGAATGGCTGGCACGAAGTTCACCAGGTACACACACACACACACACACACACACACACACACACACACACACACACACACACACACACACACTCTCACTCACTCACTCACTCACTCACTCACTCACTCACTCCGTCCCCCAGCGGTGGGCAGCCATGTTGGCAGCTCTTCCTGGTTGGAGAAGATAAAGCCGTTTACAGAGCGCCTCCCTGCAGCGGTGACACACCGAGCGTCCCCACGTTGTGTATGAGTGTGCGCTTGAGCCATCAGTTCTATCAGATTGCTTATATCTGTCCTCCTGTTGAGTTGCAACACCCCCACCCCCTTCCCCTCCCAATCTGTCCCGCTTCTGACTGGATAACAATCAGCTGTCAGAGAACAGGAGAATAGCTGCTGCTGCTTCAAGGTTGTGTTAAATCCTCCAGGAAAAATCCCACTTCAGCAAAAGAAGCCAACCAATAATTTCAGAGTGAACGCAGCACAGTGCTGCAAACGCAGCAGGATCAATAAGTTCAGAGTGTTCCTGAACATTAGTGATGTCACCATGGAAACCTGAAACTGGAGCAGAGAACCAGCAGATTTTTGGGGAACAAAATCTTCAACACACTTGCTTTGATTTCCCCATACAGAATCAGGTTTTGCGTCAAAATTTGGGGGAACAGAAACTCTTAAACACGCCACTAACAGCGCGTTTTCAACGCTAAATGTTGGAGAACCCTGTTGCCATGGCGCCACAGTTCAGGTGGTTTGTGTTCTCTGGGTTTCAAAAGACGCAGCAACAGACAGGAAACTGAAACAAAGTGACAAAGAGGGAAGAAGAAGAGCTCACAGACTAAATACAGCAGGGAGGGAAGGACAACGAGGGACAGGTGAAACTACTCAGGGGGCAGGGCCAACAATCATACAAAGGACAGGAAGTGAAACAAAGACAGATAACAAGAGGTGAGTCATTTCCAAATCAAACAGGAAGTACCAAACCCAGACTGACCTGAAGACTACGAAGCAGAAAAGAAGTCGGAACCAGAACAGAACCTCAGAAGGTCCCGGTGGAACTCGGTGTTGACAGTCTGACTCTGGGGGACCAATTCACAGTGACACAAAGAAAACCCACCTGGTGTGTCCTGACCTGACGCCTTCTTCGGTCTGGGACGGTGAAGCTCCACCCCTGTTGAAGGGTAGAATTTTACCACATTTTTAATAATATTAAAATTGATTTGAGTCATTTATGGACCAACAACTGAAGATCAAGCAGCATCTTTGTAAAACTGTCGGAAACCTTCCTGCTCTCCTCTGTTTTATCTTTTACTCCTGCTGACCTGTGCAGTGAAAGACTGACAATTTGCTGATCACACATCACCATCTTTGTTGCAGCATCAGTTTTGTATTCATGCAGACCCGTCAGGTAACAGCATGATGATGTCAGAGGAATGAAGCCTCTCATTGCCTTCATGAAGGAGCCAACACGAGGAAAATCAAATCTTTCCTGTTTGTATTATTTTCTATTATCAGCGTTGATGTTTGAATCAGTTGTTCTGTATTTTGTAGCAGAAAAACATTTTGTAACAATTTTAAGAAACAACTTCTTCCATTGAAGATACTTGAATCAGTTTTATAACCAAGGATACCCCTCTGAATTTTAACACCAGAACTATATTATTTTGGTGTCCACTGATGCAAACAATGTTAGTGTTCAACAATATTTCTAATATTTCATCAGTGTTAAGTTCTTCATGGAGCATCTCTGTGCTGAGCTGTTAACCTGCAGTCCTGCCGACAACCGGACGCTGCTGTTCTCCTGACAAGAAGCACAACGAGCATCAGTGTGGGTCTTTGGATTTTCAGGAACTCTCATCACAACACACTTAAGAGCCTCAAATCAGTCACACGCACTCATAATTCAGTATTTCATCCCAATTTAATAACCCTGACTATAACAGACGTTTCATTATCTGAGGTAATAAATTACCAAAGGCACTTAAAATCATTTTAATATTTACAGTTTGGAACCAGAGGAGATGAGACTGACACAGGTTTATGTTTCTCCTGCCTGAAATAACCTGCTTCAGTCTATAATCAGACGTTGTCCTTCCTTCACGACCTCTCGGCCTCTGAGACGAGCTACAACATAAACAGCCTGTCTTCACCTCCTGATGGATTCAGTTGTACATCAGATTGGATTTGAGCTTGTTATCAGCCCCCTCTTCCCCTCCCTCCCCCTCCTACTGTATCGTACTGTGTGTACTCCATCTTCTGATGACTGGGTTGAAACTGAGGCTACAGCTGCTGCCCATCTCCGTGTCACCTCCTCTGCACCACACTGACATCTAGTGTTCACGGCCTCTCACTGCAGCTGCTCTCAGGTGGAGGTGTCAGGCTGCATCTGATGGGCAACTACTGTGTGTGTGTGTGTGTGTGTGTGTGTGTGTGTGTGTGTGTGTGTGTGTGTGTGTGTGTGTGTGTGTGTGTGTGTGTGTGTGTGTGTGTGTGTGTGTAGGCTTGCCGTCATGGCCACGTGCAGCATCTGGAGCATCTGCTATTCTACGGAGCCGACATGGGCGCCCAGAACGCTTCGGGAAACACCGCTCTGCACATCTGTGCCCTGTACAACCAGGTGAGCCCGGGGGGGGGGGGGGGGGGGGGTTGGTTGGTTGGTTCTATCAAACCTGACATAAATAATGACCGATGTGGAGCGTAATCACTGACATAGGAGTTCACTAATAAAAGTTGAATTAGTTAAAAAACAAACACTTGATTGGATAAAGCAGAAATATAAACAAATTCATCTTTAGACAAACACATGGGGAGGAAACTGTATGACAAACAACATAGGTGATATTAATTATTTCACTTTCTATAAACTGTTCATAAACTCCATCCAAACCAGGACTAATGTAGATGTCCTGTTTTTTTTAGGGTGTTTTAGATTTCAGGATTCATCCTGTTCTAAGCTCATGATTGGTTCTCATTTATCTAGTTTTCCTGGTTTTTATTACTTTATTCCCCAACTTGTGTCAGATCAATGTTTTTGGCGTATTGTTGCTTTTTCAATAATTAAAGAGGAGTTCCTGACATAAATCATGTACATTCGTGATCTACAGGACTGTGATTATTATGGGGGATCAGGCGTGCAGTTTGTCACACCTGCTGTGTGATCTATGATCAATAAAACAGACCTGAGCCTGATGAAGAACCAGTACGGCCTGGAAATGGACTTTTCTGAATATTTAAAGGATGCACAAATTCTTTGAGTTTTTAACGTTGGTCATAGTTTGAAGGAAAAGCAGACGTAAGAGATACTCACCTGTTCCTAAATAAACATGGTTTCCTTTACATTTTCTCCGGTACTTTCCAGAATCAACATTGTTAAACACTCGCCTTCGCGCTGCATGCTGACGAAAGCTTTGCTTGTTTCCTCCACCTCCCTCGGTTCTGCTCTGTTTGTGAACACCCTGCAGGCTCTTTGTTCCTTATTCCCACAGGATAAATTATTTGCAAGTCTTCTTGCATGTTATTTATCATGCTCATGTGTTTGATGCCGGGCTCCTGCTGCTCTGAGTGTCCCAGGAGTACAACCGTACCTTCGAGTCATTGTCTACCTTTAATTGTAATAGATAGTTAAAATCCCCCTCTGCTCAAAAACAGGATTTCTTCTTGATCCTACAGTTAAATGTTCGAGCTTCACTGCAGAATGATGGCTGTGCAAAGTTTAAAACTAAAAGGCTGTTTTCACTTTCATCTGCTTAAGGAGGAGTTTCAGGGGCTACCTGGGGTCCAACCAAGACTACCTTGGGTATAACACAGACTACATTGGGTCCAACGGAGACTACCTGGGGTCCAACGGAGACTACCTTGAGTCCAACGGAGACTACCATGGGTCTAACGGAGACTACCGTGGGTCTAACGGAGACTACCTTGAGTCCAACGGAGACTACCTTGAGTCCAACGGAGACTACCTTGGGTCTAATGGAGACTACCTTGGGTCTAACAGAGAGACTACCTTGGGTCCAACGGAGACTACCTTGAGTCCAACGGAGACTACCTGGGGTCTAATGGAGACTACCTTGGGTCTAACGGAGACTACCTTGGGTCTAACGGAGACTACCTTGAGTCCAACGGAGACTACCTTGGGTCTAACGGAGACTACCCGGGGCCTAACATAGACTACCTTGGGTCCAACGGAGAGACTACCTTGGGTCCAACGGAGAGACTACCTTGGGTCCAACGGGGAGACTACCTTGGGTCTAACGGGGAGACTACCTTGGGTCTAACAGAGAGACTACCTTGGGTCTAACGGAGAGACTACCTTGGGTCTAACAGAGAGACTACCTGGGGTCTAACGGCAACACGGCGCCTCTCACCCTGAGAAAAGGACAAAGTCCAGTCGTTCTCCAGGTGCGTGGTTCCAGAACCGGTGCTGTGCGTGAAGGAGAGCCCAACTATATCTAGCTGGTACCGCTCCACCTCCTGCTCCACCTCCCGCACCAGCTCCGGCTCTTTACCCGCTAGGAGGTGACGTTCCACGTCCCTACAGCTGGTCTATGCTGCCTGCGATCGGTCCGCCGCCCGGTCTGCATTGCACCCGACCCCGATGCTTGTCCCTGCGGGTGGTGGGTCAACAGGGTGGCTGCTCCATGTTGTTTCTCCGGGCTGAGCCCGTCCGGGCCTCATGGCTGAAGTCCCGGCCACCAGACGCTCCCCAGCGAGCTCCCCTCCCAGGTCTGGCTCCGGGAGGATGCCCCGGTTTCCCTGATCCGGCCGAGGTGACCTCAGACCGGCTGCTGTTCATCAGGGTCTTTAGAACCGCTCTTAGTCTGGACTCTCCCCTGAGACCAGTTCACCTTCAGAGACCCGACCTGGAGCTGATGACCCGACATCACAGCTCCCAGATCACTGAGCCACTCAAACACCTCCACCACGTTAAGGTGGTGGTTCGTGGAGGAGAATGTGTTCTTGAGAAACAATAGTAGCTAGTGTTTGAGGAAATCATTGAGCCTTTTTATTAATGAAAATACACATTTGTGAGTGTTTTTTAAAGACTGCTGTCTTCAGTAGGGGCCAGTGGGCTCAGCAAGGAGCCACACAGTAGCTGTTGATAATAAATAAAAGGTTTGTCCTTTAAGTGAATGTGCACAGAATAAATGGACCATTTCAAAGACCACTTCACTTAAATTTGTCTTGTTGCCTTCCAGCTGAAGGTCAGCAGCAGCCACTGACACTTTTTTGTACCAACAGTCATTGGAGACCATTTAACACATTGCCCTTCGAGCCCGGCCACAGCTTCATATGAAAAACAGCCCACTCGTGTATTGAAATCAAAGCAAGCTCTTAGTTCCTCTTAAGAAATACAGCCAAGTTTCTGTAGCAAAGGAAACATGTTTTTAACATTTATTAGGGGGTTATGACTCTATAACGTTGATTCTTAGAGGAAAGGATAAGCTAATGTAACAAAAGTTATAATAATAATGATAATAAAGTATATTTTACTTGAACAGGAGGAAATAATACAGCTGCCAGGGACTATTTTCAGAAACACTTTGACTAAAAAAATTTCCCCTCGGGGATTAATAAAGTAACTACCTAACCTAACCTAACCTAATAAGATCGATCAGTCTTTGCATACGCGTGTAATCAGTGCTTAAATGCCCGTACTCCTCTTATTTAACTGTTGTGTATCATCTGGTATTAACGAATCATTAGTCATAGCACTCAGTTACACTGTGCCATGAATTAAAGATAGTAGTACATATTTTTCATGTTCGGCGACAGTTTGTGAGAAGTCATGGCACGAAAGAAAACGTCACAGGTGTATCAAAAAGTCAAATGTAGAAGTGCTGATAGTGCGTACAGTGAGTATGGACCCCTTTTTGAGTTCTGCTTCAATCATTGTTTGTTGATTAATTCAATGTCTACGCACTTGTTTGTAATAAGAATATTGAAAATGACCCGTCTTAAACCCCAAATTGACATGGACGGGGTGATGACTGATGGTGGACGCAAAGTTGGTTTTAGGAATAAATCAGTTCATTTTGATTGTTAATTACAGAGCGATAAGAAACTTTAGGCTTTGGAAGGATAACAAAACGATAGAATATTCCAATCTTATGTTGTTAAAGCTGGAGAGCAGTGAAGACGATGATAACGACGGTTTCATCTGTGAAGGGGGTTGATGGAACCTGGATTATTCTGTTATTGGATTGTTATACTGTACTTCATAAATATGCATGAAGTACTCTGAATGCATTCCAGTGCAGAAAGCTGCAGAAAAACACAAAAACCTGAAAACTTCTGGCAGGAAAAGGTGCGAGCTTGCTGCCGTCTCCATCAGTGATCTCCACTCGCTAACACAGCGTGAAACGCACAAGAGAAATCCATTTGGAGCAGAAGTTCAGCGGCGTTCAGCCAGGATTCGCTCCACCATCACGGACATTAGAGATGTGACCTTTCTCACATTACATCCCTCCGTCTCTACAGCTGCTTCTGTGATGCATCTTTTGTGTTGGAATAAATGCTCCTGTCACATTTCCATCTTCATCATAAATGTATCTTATATATAGGAAGAAAAAATAACGACCATGTCGTGGGATTGCCACACTCCAGATGGAAATGAGTAAAAATAACACACTCGTGCACGTCTCAAAATAAGATGCTAAATGTTGAGAAGCCGGCTGCACTGCTCAGATTGTGGTTGTGTATCTGGGAGAGACTCGCTGTGATTTTTCAACTCTCAATAGCTTATTGTGGATCTAAAAAAAGTATTTATATTCATGTGTGTGTGCACAGTACATGCGTGGTTGAGCACTTTGTGGGCGATTTGTGCAGCAGATTCGAACCCCTCAGCACTCTCCATCTCTGTTCTTCTCTCCCTCTCTTTCTGTTTCTCTCTCTATCTCGCTCGCCCTCACTCCCTCGTTCTCTTTGAGTGGAGCAATAGATACACACTTAACAGCGAGTGAAGCTGCGCTCCTGATATAGTTAGTAGATGTTCAGTTGTTGTTCTCTGCTCTCAGTGCTGGCATGTTTAGAGGAACTGACCGCTTCCTGCTCCGCTCACTTCTTCTTCTGCTGCTTTTGGAAGATTCTGCTCTCTGGAAGCTAATCCTCCTTTTTCCTCAACAAAGTAGGAGAAGTGAAAGATTTCCTGTATTGTCTCAGATGTTCCCTCAGCTTTTATTTTATTTTAATACTAGTTTTTCTCCTCTTTCTCCCTCTCCAGGATAACTGTGCCAGAGTGCTGCTTGTTCGTGGAGCTGAAAAGGAAGTGAAGAACTACAACAGCCAGAGTCCATTTCAGGTAAATAAATAAATAAATGAACTGAGCACTCTTCTTCACGGATGTTTTGCATGGAAGCGATAATAGAAGATTGATTTCAGCTTTCCGCGAAAGGGAAAACAACGTTTTTGGTAGCAGCACATTTTTCTCTGGCTCATTTGTTACCATGGCAACAGCGCAAAATGGTCAAGGTCAGTTGCAACCAGGGATGTAAATGTCTCTCTGGCCAGTGTTGTTGTAATTTAAACAATGTGTAGAGCAGGAAAGGAAAACCTTGGCTGTTTCTGTTTGAATCTTCTCACTGCATGTTGGACGTCGCTGCATGTTTAAAACACGACGAGAGGAACCTGAAAAAACTTTGAGGAAGTTTTGGTAAAGAGGAGCAGGGAGGCAGAAGATGTCATCCTGAAATTTACTCCAGACAGAGCAGGAAAGTACCGGAAATATCTGCTTTTTAATGTGAGTGTGGCGAGTTAAAGCAAAGAAACTGCTGTTGCACTCGATATTTAAGACCTGATGCTCCGTTATACCGACCGTATAATAAGTGTGTGTGTGAGATCGTGGCAGCACCAACAGCTGCCGTGTTTGACTCATAACCTACGCTTGAGTTAAAAAAGAGCATTACCCAGGCAGGCGTTTATGAAAGGCAGTCCCACGGGGTCCTCCACTGTCCTCCACAGCCACTCCAGTGGAGCGCTTCCTTAGCTGGAGTGCTTCGAGTCCGGGCCGAATGCAGATCACGTCAGGGCGTCAGCCCGTGCTCGGTTGGTCACCATGGTTCAGATGAAGCTGTGTGGATGCTGACCTGCAGCTTTACTTCTCTCTGTGGGATGCTGTAATCTGATTGGAGCACGGCGCTGGATGCTGTACTCTAATTGGAGCATGGCGCTGGATGCTGTAATCTGATTGGAGCACAGTGCTGGATGCTGTAATCTGATTGGAGCATGGCGCTGGATGCAGGATGTGTTCCTGAACGCAGCACAGTGCTGCACACGGAGTAGGAGGACCAATAAATCCAGAGTGCTCCTGAACGCAGCACGGTGCTGCACACGGAGCAGGAGGATCAAAAAGTCCAGAGTGTTCCTGAATGCAGCACGGAGCATCAGGACCAACAACCTTCATGAGGAAGTATTCAGAGTGTTCCTGAAGGCAGCACGGAGCAGGAGGACCAACAACCTCCATCAGAAAGTATTCAGAGTGTTCTTGAATGCAGCACGGAGCAGGAGGACCAACAACCTCCATCAGGAAGTATTCAGAGTGTTCCCGAATGCAGCACAGAGCAGGAAGACCAACAACCTCCATCAGGAAGTATTCAGAGTGTTCCCGAACGCAGCACGGAGCAGGAGGACCAACAACCTCCATCGGGAAGTATTCAGAATGTTCCTGAACGCAGCACGGAGCAGGAGGACCAACAACCTCCATCGGGAAATATTCAGAGTGTTCCTGAACGCAGCACGGAGCAGGAGGACCAACAACCTCCATCAGGAAGTATTCAGGGTGTCGTCTCTTCATCATCATCATCACTGAGTTCACCACGTTATCGTGACCGCTGGTACGAGAACATTGGTGACGTTACCATGGAAACCTGAAACTGGAGCACAGAAACAGCAGATTTTGGAGAACAGAAAATCACGGCTCATCGCTTCATCGCTGTAGACTTTCTGAAGACTTTCAAGGGCCTCTGTTCACCGTTTACACAGTTTGACACAAAAACAGCCCTGATTCTTTAGTGGAAATCACTGCATGGGCTTAGGAACACTTAGCAGTGTAAAACGTGTTGAATATTTTCTGTTGTCGTAACAGCGGCACGTTAACGTGGTGAACTCAGTGATGATGATGATGAAGAGACGACACTCTGAATACTTCCTGATGGAGGTTGTTGGTCCTGCTCCGTGCTGTGTTCAGGAACACTCTGAATACTTCCTGATGGAGGTTGTTGGTCCTCCTGCTCCATGCTTCGTTCAGGAACACTCTGAATACTTCCTGATGGAGGTTGTTAATTGTGTGCATCTCTGCAGGGATGCTGTTTGCTGCCTGGTTTCCACACAGAGAACAAAGTTTCACTGAGTATGAAAATGATATGAATTGTAATCTATGGCCTTCAGCGTCTCCAGATTTCAACCTAACAACCTCCTCTCCAACATAAATTAAGGCAGATTGTGAATCAGTGTCAGACAGTATTTCCTGCCAACATCAGAACAAACATCCAGTGAAATTCTCCACACGAGCAGCAGAGAAGTTGTTGTGGAACGACTCTTCACTAACATCTTTGCTGTGGGTTTTCTCCTTTAGTTTGTATAGTTTATATCAGCAAAGCAAGTAAATGCAAAGTAACAGAATAATGAGTGCGATGCTCTGTGGAAGGAGCCGTGATGCGCTGTTATATAATCCCTGAGATGAACCTCCGCAGGCATGTAAAACAACAGAGGAAGTGACACACGGCTGCTTTGTGATCATTCACTTCAACAGGATTCTGTCAAGCAGCAGCATGATGTCGCAGGTCGACTGAATATTTCTTCATCACTTTGGAACAGCAACAGGAAACATCAGGCTTTTCTCTGAGAAGCTGATTTGTGCTTTCATCAAACATACCGGCAGAAATGTGGCGTGAAAGAGAACAGCCGGCTCGGCAGCAGAACAACAAGCAGCCACTAGACATGTTGGACTCTCACTTGTTGTCGAATGGGAAAAACTCGCTCTCTTGCTCTTACTATCTTTATCATTGTTGCACTCTCCACCTACACACCGAGCCAGGAGCCCAATCCAACACGTTTGTGCCTGTTTTCTGACCACCAGACATCTGGGAAATGTAGGAAACGAGAGCTGAAGAATGAAGGAGATGAAGGAGAGCGGGATCTGTGCATAGGAAACTCAAATTACAGATTACAGACCCACTGCGGAAGTGCCTTAAACTGCAATACCACCAAGTGCCACCAGGCTTCATGAAATATGAAGTTAATATTTTTTTTCCATCAGTTATCTCGGTGTTGTTAGCTAAAGTCACTCCTTCTTATTAGTTTTCTGGAGGTCCATCTGAAAATAATCCCTCATTCATTAGAAAAGAAGATTCAAGAAGACCTGTTTTTGGGGGCGTGTCTGTTTGATTGACAGGCCTGTGGTGCAGTCAGGTTACAGCTATCGATGGGCGGGACGTAGTATCGTCAGGTTTCCGATCAGATCGGTCAGATCCACCGCTGGCTCCTCCCCCAGCTCGTCCAAATATGGTCACTTCCTGCTCCAAACCGCTTCGAACTATCAAGATGGTGACGGACAGAATGTGAACTGGAGGATTCATAACGTTCACAAACCAACAATGACATCACTGATGGATGATGACATCACTGATGGATGATGACCTCTGATCATTGATGACATCACTGATGGTTGACGTTTTGATAGTACGTGAGGCGTTTAGGGAACATTGGTAAATTATAGCATCTTGCAATAACTGCCTTATGAGGCACTTCTTTTAATTGTAGCTACAGAAAACAACCCGAGTTACACTCCCTCTGTCTAAACTGTATGAAGACTTCAAACTTTTGCCTTAATGTGATTTTTTTTTTTTTTTTTAAATAAATGGATTTTAAAGAATTGGTTTTAAAAAAAAAGTTTTTTCCAGGAAGCAGTATTCAAGTTTCTGAGGTTGAGGATTCCTTTTGAAAGAATGTGCAGCTGTGTACGTGTATTTCAGCCTCTCGTTGAACACGGCGAGCTGCCTGGAAACACCATCATCAGGAGGCAAATGAACAACTGGAGAGAGCAAATGTTAATAAAGAGCAATTGCCACAGCGAGCGAGGCCGGCGTCCGTCGTGCTGCTGCGTGAGCTCCTAATTAGGACGCTGTGTGGGCGAGCTCGGGCCATTCGATAATATCATGTGTCAGTTCTGTGTGTGTGTGTGTGTGTGTGTGTGTGTGTGTGTGTGTGTGTGTGTGTGTGTGTGTGTGTGTGTGTGTGTGTGTGTGTGTGTGTGTGTGTGAGCCCAGAAAACTCCCATCATCCCCTCTGAGGGCCACTAAAGAGATAAAACTATGTTCTTTATTTAACGATGCCCTCCAACCGCCGCTCACCTCCTCTCCACCTCCTCCGACTCTTCTTCGTTCTTTTTGCGTCCTCACCATATTTCCTTCGCTCCAATGTGACCCGGCGTCCCTCTGACCTCTTCATCCTCACTGGAAAACCTCATTTCATTTACCGTCTTTTATTCTCCACATTCTTCCTATATCTCCTCTCTACGTTCTTCTAATCTAATTCCTGTCTCTGCTCCTCATTATATCCATTGTCTGTTTCCCACCTCTTTCCTCCCCTTTTATTTCCTGCCCTCCGTGCCACCCCACACATTCTCCTCTTCCTCCCATCACCCTTGGCACATACTGTAAGTCAGACATCTCATTATTCAGAGTGCTGCTCTGTGAATCACGTCCAGTATTTCCAGGTGTAGTCAGAGTGTTGGGATGTGGCTCCGTCATCGGGCCGGTCCACATCCATCTGCAAACACCAGCAGATTCAGGTTTAACCCAGTTCAGCTGAAACCCCCCCGTGAACAGCTGAGGGTTGGTGCCATGGCAACGACTGCTGAGTGCAGCAGCCTCAGAGATACTAGCAGGGAGACCCAGTCTCCATCCGCCAAGTCCCGGTCCCTTGGTGGGAATAATTAGCAGCAACGGCTCCTGAAACCAAAATAACGAACACAGTCGAGCACTGATTTTAAAACAGATATTTTATAGATTATTTATATTTTATCAATATTAACAACAGATCACATTCATTTTTGATGTGTCGAAGAGGTCATTGAGTGAAAAACCTGCTGAGAATTATGACCTCATTCTGTGTTTGACCTCAACTCGTTTTAGTGTCTTTCAGCCTCGTTTCCAGCACCAGCAAAATAACAACAACTGATAAACTCACTGTACGCAGTTAGCGACTGGCTAACTGTAGCATTCAGCAGCCAAAGGACAGATATTCTCTCAGGAGTTAGTTAAAACCAAACATAGAGCTAAAAGACAAACAATATACGTTTATCAGCTGATTTAAAAGATTGTTTCACTGTCTGCTGGAAGTGTGAAAATAAATATCTCAAATTGAATCAAAAATACACGGTGTTGGTGGTCCAGTAGAGGTTGTGTTTACGTCCTGGACGGTGTTGGTGGTCCAGTAGAGGTTGTGTTTACATCCTGGACGGTGTTGGTGGTCCAGTAGAGGTTGTGTTTACGTCTTGGACGGTGTTGGTGGTCCAGTAGAGATTGTGTTTACATCCTGGAAGGTGTTGGTGGTCCAGCAGAGGTTGTGTTTACGTCCTGGACGGTGTTGGTGGTCCAGTAGAGGTTGTGTTTACGTCCTGGACGGTGTTGGTGGTCCAGTAGAGGTTGTGTTTACGTCCTGGACGGTGTTGGTGGTCCGGTGGAGGTTGTGTTTACGTCCTGGACGGTGTTGGTGGTCCGGTAGAAGTTGTCGGTTGCATTTACGTCCTGGACGGTGTTGATAGTCCAGTTGAGATTGCGTTTACGTCCTGGACGGTGTTGGTGGTCCAGTAGAAGTTGTCGGTTGCGTTTACGTCCTGGACGGTGTTGGTGGTCCAGTAGAGATTGCGTTTACGTCTTGGACGGTGTTGGTGGTCCAGTCGAGATTGTGTTTACGTCCTGGAAGGTGTTGGTGGTCCAGTAGAGATTGCGTTTACGTCCTGGACGGTATTGGTGGTCCAGTACAAATTGCGTTTACGTCCTGGACGGTGTTGGTGGTCCAGTAGAGATTGCGTTTACGTCCTGGATGGTGTTGGTGGTCCAGCAGAAGTTGTCGGTTGCGTTTACGTCCTAGAACCACCGACCCGTGATGTGGAACTGGTTTCTTCCTCCACAGGTCTATAAACAGCTCTTTGGTCCTGGAGGTGTTCAGGTTATTCTCTCATCACCACATTGTGAGCCCTCTGTTATACACAACCGTTGGTCTCCATGACAACCAGCCGAGAGCAGGAAGAGAATGTGTGTGGGGGCGGTGATGGTGGTAAAGGCAGTAGTGGTGGTGATGGTGGGCAGCGGGATGATAATGAGAGATAAATGGTGACTGTTTCCTGGCTCCTCATTGGTTACCTGATTTCTCACTGAAGGCGCCCTCTGCTGTTCTCTGTGACCTCCATCTTGGATCAGTTTCACCAAACAGAGAAGCACCTCCTGTGTTGCTGCTTTCTTCCCTCAGAAGAAGCCGAGCTGCAGCATGGAGGCATTGAAGCCAGATGATATATTGTGATGTGAAGATAAACCTGCTGTTTAAATTGGACACCCAGAGTTTTACAGTGTTGTTGGTCTGGAGCTCCTCATGATGAAAACAGCCATCGGTCACGTTTCTCCCTCCGCAGAGGTCAGTGATGATAAACTGTGGACGCGATGGTTCACTCTGGTGGAGAAAGCTGAGCTGAACATCCCTCCCTCTGCTGGGACAGAAATAGTTGAACTGTGAAGTGATGCAACAGAGCAAGTGATCCTCTCCTGCGAAGGCCGTCAGCAAATCACGTTCCAGTAAACAAACATTATACAACGAGACCGAGGACTCTGGTTGGTCAGCTGCACGTCGGCTGGTTGGCGGTAATTCGAGTTGAATGATCAAGATGAAGTAAAGACGTGAAAATCAGATCATCAGTGTTCGTGTAGCTGATCTAAAGTTTATTTCCATAACAACCAGGAATTCTTCATTTCAGATGGATTTGCAGGTCAAAGGGCATCAAGACATTCAGTTCAAATATGGACTCAGTTTGGTTTAAACGTGTTATATTCAAGTATTGTTTCAACACCGATGGAATGATTTTATTATAGTGTGCGTGCGTCTTATCGATGTCATCAACCATCAGTGATGTCATCAACCATCAGTGATGTCATCGTTGGTTTGTGAACGTCATGAATCCTCCAGTTCAGATTCTGTCCGTCACCATCTTTGCTAGTTCGGAGCGGTTTGGAGCAGGAAGTGACCATATTTGGACGAGCTGGGGGAGGAGCCAGCGGTGGATCTGACCGATCTGATTGGAAACCTGACGATACCACGTCCCGTCCACCGATAGCTGTAACCTGACTGCACCACAGACCTGTCAATCAAACAGACACGCCCCCAAAAACAGGTCTTCTTGAATCTTCTTTTCTAATGAATGAGGGATTATTTTCAGATGGACCTCCAGAAAACTAAGAAGAAGGAGTGACTTTAGCTAACAACACCGAGATAACTGATGGACACATTTGATTCACTTTGGATTTGATGAGAGAAGTTGAATGGGAGTCTATGGAGCCGGAGGCTTTTTGGAGCCGACCTCTAGTGGCACTCACTGGTATTGCAGCTGAAGACACTTCTGGATCGGAACCCATTTTTGGAGCTATTATTATAGTAATATATATTATATATATTATTAAAGATGGTGTTTTGGTCACTTAAAAGAAATCCATGTTGACTGCTCTCCCATCTGAAAGTCCTGGGTTTTTCCTGACCTTTGACCCGACACAGACTTCTTCCTCTTGTGCTTCGTCACAATACAGAACACACGAAGCCCTAGCGTAGCTGTTTTTATGTAACATCCAAATCCTCCAATCAGAGCGGACCGGGGAAGTAAAGTGAAATCGACAGGAAAGTCTGATCGTTTACTGCAGGCAGAAGGTTTTAAGTGTCATGGCGTCATTTATGACATAAAAACTGGAACTAACTGCATCTACATATATATATTTATGTAATTGATTTACTCCATCCTATACGGTGATCAGCTTCCTCTCTGAGAACGGCCGTCATACATCTTTCGCATGTCTGTGGGAGATCCATCTCACCCACACCCCCGACCTCCCCCGCTGGAGGACACATCACAAACCGAGAAGCAGCTCACATTTACATCTATTGACTCTCTTCTTGTTTCAAAGTAGATTGTAGCTAAAAAGAAACTGGAGGAAAGTATCTTTTATCTCAGAGATGCTGTGTTTTTATTTGTAGAAAAGGTCTCTGCAGAGGGAGGAGCTTATTTTACTCCTGACACACCTCCTCTCCATCCCTCTGGTTCTTGGAGGTGTGTGTGTGTGTGTGTGTGTGTGTGTGTGTGTGTGTGTGTGTGTGTGTGTGTGTGTGTGTGTGTGTGTGTGTGTGCGTGCGTGTGTGTGTGTTGTTTTGTGTGTGTGTTGTTTTGTGTTTGTATGTGTGTGTTGTTGTGTTTGTGTGTGTTGTTTTTGTGTGTGTGTTGTTGTTGTGTGTGTGTGTGTGTGTGTGTTGTTTTGTGTTTGTATGTGTGTGGTTGTGTTTGTGTGTGTGTTGTGTTTGTGTGTGTTTTTGTGTTTGTGTGTTGTTGTTGTTTTTGTGTGTGTGTGTGTGTGTGTGTGTGTGTGTGTGTGTGCGTGCGTGCGTGCGCGCGCGCGCGGGTGTGTGTGTGTGTGTGTGACTCCAGGTGAACTGTAAACCTGTAACACTGAGCAGCTACATGACAACAATCATCTCCGTGTGTCAGATCACCCAGAGGAAACCCTCCACTGCCCCCTGGTGGACGCTCTCAGATCACACGGCTCTGTGAATATCAGCGCTCAAACCACTTTAATTCTCCGAGAAGAGTTCAGGGAGTCGACGTTTAACTGTAATCTTCATGAACATTTTCAAAGAAGATGTAAGAAACGTTTTTTAATGAGATCAAACATGGATTAGAGATTCAAATTTCTAGAAACAGTAGTATGTATTAGTATGAGATCATTTGAAATATCATGGCCTCCTTCCTCTTCTGATGCACACACTGAAAGACCAGCTGTCCTTACATTAATGTGGAGCTCGTCCATATATGGTCACTTTCTGCTCCAAAAGAAAGGAAGGTTTCCATCTCTGCTTGTTATTAGAAGAATTTAAAAGATAGAAAAGTCCCAGAGATCAGTGATCACGTTGTTTATCAGGTTGAAGAAGGAAAAGTGGACGACTGTCGGAAAACAACCAAACAGATAGGTTTTATTGAATCCTTAGTTGTATACAGCTTTATTTAAATGTTAATATTTCCTGTTTAAAAAGTGTGTTTCCTTGTTTTGAACGATGGACCATGAACTCAGTCTGAGTGAAGGACTCACATGGCTTCACATGCGCCGCTCGCTGTCATGTCATCTGTACCCGTGTGATAGATTACAGAGTCATTGCTTCACGTCTCGTTTAAAGAACTCCCTGAAAATCAGAAACAATAAGTCTGCGATTGACATGCGAGCAGAAAAACAAGTTTCTTTTTCTTCTCTGTTTTTATTTAGATTGTTTTTTCTGTTGAAGAATTGTTCTTTTGGATCTTCATCTGTTTCCTTTATGATGCGTTCAGCAACCTCCTGCAGTTGTTTGGTTCTCGTCCACAAACACACCGTTGTGTGTTTTATGTGTTAATGTCTTTTTCTCTGTCTCCTCCTTCTTTCTCCTCCTTCCTGTTTCTCTCCAGGTCGCCATCATCGCTGGAAACTTTGAGCTTGCTGAACTCATCAAGAACCACAAAGAGTGTGATATCGGTGAGTAACAAATCTCCTCTTTCCACCTCCCCTTCCTCCTCCTCTCCCTCCTCCTCTTCCTGCTCTTCCTCTTCCTCCTCCTCCTCTCGTCTTCCTCGAGATACGTTTCAAATCCTGCGTGGTCTGCTACTCCTCGTGACTTCCTCCTGTAATCTCCTCGGTGGGATTACGAGAGGATGAGAGTTCGTGTTTCCAGCAGAACGAGTGATGCTGCAGTCGGAGCAGCTGATTGGTCAGTTTCTAGAGGTGTCGGAGCAGCTGATTGGTCAGTTTCTAGAGGTGTCGGAGCAGCTGATTGGTCAGTGTCGGAGCAGCTGATTGGTCAGTTTCTAGAGGTGTCAGATGATGCGTGCGAAGATTTTATGGATTTAACCGATTTGTCTTTGTTGTGTACATGTTGTGTACATGTGTACGTGTTATGTACATGTTGTGTACATGTTGTGTACGTGTTGTGTACATGTGTACATGTTGTGTGCATTTTGTGTACATGTGTATGTGATGTGTACATGTTGTGTACGTGTTGTGTACATGTGTATGTGTTGTGCACATGGTTGAAATGCACTTATTGTATGTCGCTTTGGATAAAAGCGTCAGCTAAATATAATGTAATGTAATGTGTACATGTTGTGTACATGTTGTGTACGTGTGTACGTGTTGTGTATGTGTTGTGAACATGTGTTGTGTTGCGTACATGTTGTGTACGTGTTGTGTATGTGTTGTGAACATGTGTTGTGTTGTGTACATGTTGTGAACATGTGTTGTGTATGTGTTGTGTACATGTGTTGTGAACATGTGTTGTGTACATGTTGTGTACGTGTTGTGTACATGTTGTGTTGTGTACGTGTTGTGTACATGTGTACATGTTGTGAACATGTTGTGTACATGTGTACGTGTTGTGAAGATGTTGTGTTGTGTACGTGTTGTGTACATGTTGTGTACATGTGTACGTGTTGTGAAGATGTTGTGTTGTGTACGTGTTGTGTACATGTTGTGTACATGTGTACGTGTTGTGAACATGTTGTGTTGTGTACATGTGTACGTGTTGTGTACGTGATGTGTACGTGTTGTGTACATGTGTACGTGTTGTGAACATGTTGTGTACATGTGTACGTGTTGTGTACATGTGTTCGTGTTGTGTATATGTTGTGCACATGTGTACGTGTTGTGAATATGTGTACGTGTTGTGTACATGTGTACGTATTGTGTACATGTGTACGTGTTGTGTACATGTTGTGCACATGTGTACGTGTTGTGAATATGTGTACGTGTTGTGTACATGTGTACGTATTGTGTACATGTGTACGTGTTGTATACATGTGTACGAGTTGTGTACGTGTTGTGTACGTGTTGTGTACATGTTGTGAAGATGTTGTGTTGTGTACGTGTTATGTACATATTGTGTACATGTGTACATGTTGTGAACATGTTGTGTTGTGTACATGTGTACGTGTTGTGTACGTGTTGTGTACATGTGTATGTGTTGTGAACATGTTGTGTACATGTGTACGTGTTGTGTACATGCTGTGAACATGTTGTGTTGTGTACGTATTGTGTACATTTTGTGTGCATGTGTTCGTGTTGTGTACATGTTGTGTACATGTGTATGTGTTGTGTACATGTGTACATGTTGTGTGCATGTGTTCGTGTTGTGTACATGTTGTGTACATGTGTATGTGTTGTGTACATGTGTACATGTTGTGTGCATGTGTTCGTGTTGTGTACATGTTGTGTACATGTGTACGTGTTGTGAACATGTGTACGTGTTGTGTACATGTGTATGTGTTGTGTACATGTGTACATGTGTACATGTTGTGTGCATGTGTACATGTTGTGCGCTGTGGGAGCTGGTGAACTGGAGCACCGTGTTTCTCAATCTAAGGTTCGGGCCCATTCAAAGTCCCTCAAGAGAAGAATCCTGCATTCACAATAAATTCTGACAATTTCGGGAGGAAATTTGGAAAATGTGCAGGTTGTAAAAAGAAGCTTATAACTCCTCATATATTCTTCATCCTCTTCTCATCATCACAACAAACCACATGCTGGTTAACTGGAAAAAACACAGGGAGTGCTGGGGTTTACGGAAAATGTAGTCGAAGCGACCGACCGTCTCCTGCTTCAGTCTGATCCTCCAGTCTGTGTTGAATGAGCTCTTATTTTGAAGGCAGATGTGTTCTTTGTTTTTATATTACAGTATTTAAAGATGATCTGAAGCTCTTATTTTGAAGGCAGATGTGTTCTTTGTTTCTATAAGATAGTCACAGACTGTTTGTTCTGGAAAGATACTTTAACTTTGAGCTCCATGATGCTTCTTTAAGTTCAGGAAACAACAGCTGATGTGCTGATGGTAACTGTCACATCAAGGGATTCCATATGAATCCTTATATTTTTTTAAAAGTTTAAAAAAAGAAAATCACAACTTTGTTCCTGTCACTTCTTGCAGTTTCACTGCAAAAAAACTCAAAACTCCACAAATTGATTTGAATTTTTTTGTGTAAAAGCTGCTGCAAGATCCAAAAAAAATGTATTCGAACATTCACAAAAACTAAATGAATGTTTTAGGCCTGAAACTTTATGATGATTATGTCCTTTATCAGACACGGCAGGTCGCTCTCACGGTCGTTTTTAGAGTGAAAAGTTCTTCTGAAGTAGAATAAAATGCAAAAATCTGCTTCAGTCAACCAAAAGTTCCCTCTTGGTTACCGTGATGACCTCAGTCTCATTTCAAACCCATATTTCTGTGACGGTCGTGATTCAGACGGAGAACAAAGAACAATCCAGAACCTGTCGTTGAGCTTCGTCTCCACGTCGTGAAGTCGACCGGATGAAGCGTTCCTTCTGTGACGGAGAGAAGACGACATGCAACCATCAAAACAAAACCTTTTGCACAAATTCCCTGTTTTTGTTGTTTTGTTTTCCCGCCTCGTTATTTCTTCAGTCGGTGACTCAACACCCGAAGAGACGAACACCCGTTCACCGACGCAGACAGGAAACAGGAAGTGTGTCGGCTGAAGTGAACACTGAGCGTCACTCGGCCTGGAGAGTCGTTCGTGGAGCGCAGAGAGGATTAGAGGACCTCGGAGAAAATGAGAAAAGATGAACAAACAAACAAACGGACAAATAAATAAATAAATAGAAACAGGGAGTAATCTAATCTAATCTAATCTAATCTAATCTAATCTAATCTAATCTAATCTAATCTAATCTAGCGATGTAATCCTCGTGCACGCCAAAGACCGGAATGGAGCGATGCAGGATTACCCCCAAAACACTCGCCGCTGTCGACATCAACCCCCCCCCCCCCCTCTCCCGCCGCCCTCCATCACCCAACACCCCCGCCCTCCTCCCGACATTCACACTGTCTCCAAAACCGGCGCCCGGATTAACCGCTCCGGCGTCCTCACTCCGTCTCTGAGGGACGGCTTCACTTCTGGACTCTCCATTGGTCGCCATGGGTTCAGCCTGCTGCAGAGGTCGGTGCCGCCCCTCCCACTCTAACCCTCCCTCCCACTCGTGAGTGTGTGTGAGTGAGTGTGTGAGAGTGTGTGAGTGAGTGTGTGTGTGAGTGAAAGTGAGAGAGTGAGTGTGAGAGAGTGAGTGAGTGTGTGAGAGTGTGTGTGTGTGTGTGTGAGAGTGTGTGTGTGAGTGAGTGTGTGAGTGAAAGTGAGAGAGTGAGTGTGAGAGAGTGAGTGAGTGTGTGAGAGTGTGTGTGAGAGTGTGTGTGTGTGTGTGTGTGTGTGTGTGTGTGTGTGTGTGTGTGTGTGTGTGTGTGTGTGTGTGTGTGTGTGTGTGTGTGTGTGTGTGTGTGTGTGTGTGTGTGTGTGTGTGTCTCTAAGCCCTGCAGCTTTCTCAGTTTCTCTGTCTCACTGGGTGACGATGATGCAACACTTCTAATCTTCCATTTTGTTATGTCATTGTTTCTTTGACTTCTGAAGTGGAAGAAGAAGCCAACAATTGACCGTCATTTTATTTTGAAATATGAAGCATTGAGGACAAAAGAAATGAAACGATAAAAGTATTCATGTTCCCTTTTTTATTTTTTTAAATCATTTCTGTTCATGAAGAGAAACTGAATCAGAGCAGATGTTCAACAAACAGCTGACTTTATGTATTCATCCAGTTCATGTCCAACCGGTTAGCTGGAGGCTGTCAGCGGATCGTCTGCGTCTCTCCAGACGTTCACCGTACAGCTGTTGTGGTCGGGGGGGTCGAAATAAAGTTAATTAATCAACAAAATAAAAAGTATTTTACTGCCTGATTCAACCTGGAAATATATTCATGCATTCAGTTTCTGATGTTACTCAGTGTGTGAAGACGGTGTGTCCTCCGAGGAAGGAGATAGAGACGCCTCTCAGACGGTGTGGATGCAGCTGTGTCCAGCTATGTCCAGCTGTGTCCCATCAACAGTGTGTTTACTGCTTCCTGAGCTGTGTTGAGTTCCTGCTGCTCTTCCCACCGGGTGAATTATTCCAATCAAACATCCAGATTCAGTTTTCAATCAGCAGAAGGTGCCGTCAGTCTTTTGTCCGTCCGTCTGTCCAGACAGGATGACAACAGGAAGTCAGCTGATGAATGCAGGTTGAATCTGTGACGGGGAATTAAGCAGCTTTATTACCTCCTGATGAAGACAGAGAGACAAAGATGGAGACAGAGGGACAGAGATGGAGAAAGGGACAGAGATGGAGACGGAGACAGACTCAGAGAGGCAAAGATGGAGACAGAGACACAATGATGGAGACAGAGGGACAGAGATGGAGACAGGAACAGAGATGGAGACGGAGACAGACTCAGAGAGGCAAAGATGGAGACAGAGACACAATGATGGAGACAGAGGGACAGAGATGGAGAAAGGGACAGAGATGGAGACGGAGACAGACTCAGAGAGGCAAAGATGGAGACAGAGGGACAGAGATGGAGACAGAGGGACAGAGATGGAGACAGGGACAGAGACAGACTCAGAGAGGCAAAGATGGAGACATAGGCACAATGACGGAGACAGACAGACTCAGAGAGACAAAGCTGGAGACAGAGACACAATGATGGAGACAGAGACAGACTCAGAGAGGCAAAGATGGAGACGGAGACACAATGATGGAGACAGAGGGACAGAGATGGAGACAGAGACAGACTAAGAGGCAAAGATGGAGACAGAGACACAATGATGGAGACAGAGGGACAGAGATGGAGAAAGGGACAGAGATGGAGACGGAGACAGACTCAGAGAGGCAAAGATGGAGACAGAGACACAATGATGGAGACAGAGGGACAGAGATGGAGACAGGGACAGAGATGGAGACAGGGACAGAGACAGACTCAGAGAGGCAAAGATGGAGACATAGGCACAATGACGAAGACAGACAGACTCAGAGAGACAAAGATGGAGACAGAGACACAATGATGGAGACAGAGGGACAGAGATGGAGAAAGGGACAGAGATGGAGACGGAGACAGACTCAGAGAGGCAAAGATGGAGACAGAGACACAATGATGGAGACAGAGGGACAGAGATGGAGACAGGGACAGAGATGGAGACGGAGACAGACTCAGAGAGGCAAAGATGGAGACAGAGACACAATGATGGAGACAGAGGGACAGAGATGGAGAAAGGGACAGAGATGGAGACGGAGACAGACTCAGAGAGGCAAAGATGGAGACAGAGGGACAGAGATGGAGACAGAGGGACAGAGATGGAGACAGGGACAGAGACAGACTCAGAGAGGCAAAGATGGAGACATAGGCACAATGACGGAGACAGACAGACTCAGAGAGACAAAGCTGGAGACAGAGACACAATGATGGAGACAGAGACAGACTCAGAGAGGCAAAGATGGAGACGGAGACACAATGATGGAGACAGAGGGACAGAGATGGAGACAGAGACAGACTAAGAGGCAAAGATGGAGACAGAGACACAATGATGGAGACAGAGGGACAGAGATGGAGAAAGGGACAGAGATGGAGACGGAGACAGACTCAGAGAGGCAAAGATGGAGACAGAGACACAATGATGGAGACAGAGGGACAGAGATGGAGACAGGGACAGAGATGGAGACAGGGACAGAGACAGACTCAGAGAGGCAAAGATGGAGACATAGGCACAATGACGGAGACAGACAGACTCAGAGAGACAAAGATGGAGACAGAGACACAATGATGGAGACAGAGGGACAGAGATGGAGAAAGGGACAGAGATGGAGACGGAGACAGACTCAGAGAGGCAAAGATGGAGACAGAGACACAATGATGGAGACAGAGGGACAGAGATGGAGACAGGGACAGAGATGGAGACAGAGACAGACTCAGAGATGCAAAGATGGAGACAGAGACACAATGATGGAGACAGAGGGACAGAGATGGAGACAGAGACAGAACTCCGAGAGACAAAGTACCGACAGCTGTGAAGTAGGACACTCAAACAAGGGTAGCCTGACCTTCTCTACCACACACACACACACACACACACACACACACACACACACACACACACACACACACACACACACACACACACACACACACACACACACACACACACACACACACTTCTCTACCACACACACACACACACACACACACACCCCCCCACACACACACACACACTTCTCTACCCCCCCCACACACACACACACACTTCTCTACCACACACACACACACACACATACACACACACACACACACACACACACACACTTCTCTACCCCCACACACACACATACACTTCTCTACCCCCCCCCCCACACACACACACACACACACACTTCTCTACCCCCTCCCCACACACACACACACACACACTTCTCTACCCCCCCCCCTCCCCACACACACACACACACACACACTTCTCTACCCCCCCCTCCCCACACACACACACACACACATACACTTCTCTACCCCCCTCCCCCCACACACACACACACATACACTTCTCTACCCCCCCCCTCCCCACACACACACACACACACACACTTCTCTACCACACACAAACTGCGTTAACTTTGGTTTTACTTGTCGGTGTTGAAGTTGCCTCTTGGTTTACCAACATGTCCATGAAGGAGGTCCGTGTGGACGTGTTTTTTTCTCCTATGATATTATATTATATTTATAACCATAATATTATAATATATTTATAACTATGATATTATATTATATTTATAACTACGTGGTTGTTTCTCCTGCCGTCAGGAACCAGTTCAGGTTCATGGAGTCTCTTTGGATGATGAGAGACTTCATCTTTGTGGCTCAGTAGATTTTAAAATATCTGTGTGTGCTTTTTCCTCCATATTTCCAACACAGACGAGTTCTGGCTGTGAACAGCCTGGAAGCACGTGAAGGAAATCTGATCCTCGCTGCATTATTGCATAGTTTATGACAACATATGCTTTGAGTGTGGCCATCTGCTGCGCGGCTGTGTGGCGAGGTTGCCCTGTGGACGAATTAGTAGCAGCAGATAGCAGGAAGATGGCGCTCTAACGAACCTCCGTCAGGAAGCAGACGGAAACATGACGACGACACAGAGGGCACGTTTCATCATACCATAGGATTCACGCTGCTGGGGAAGTGTAGCTGTAATGGTGGAAGGAGCCGGCCCCCTCTGGGTTGCCTAGCAACTACAAGGAGTTTTTTCCCAAAGAAGATGCTCACCAGTCCATTGTTGGCTCCCAACAACTGGCGGGCAGCAGACGTAGGGAGCTCCGATACTTCCTGGAGGAAAAGATCCGGTTGTAGCCCATCAGCGTGGAGTCAATGAGCCTCACGGCTGAAGAGTCAAATCATCTCATGTTCACGTTTAAAGTCCCACTGGTGTCGTTTGTAGTAGAAATGGATGGTTGGTGAACTTTAAGGTTTTAGGTATTAAATTAAATCTGGTTTCAGGCCGACTTGTTTCGAGTCACTTCCACTTAAATTACTGATTTTACTCGTTTCTTGGCCTTCATTTTTTTCCACTGTGCTAAAATTAAGGATAGAAAAAAACAATGAATTTCGAATGATTTACTCATCTTCAGTGTATTTTAGCTGTAAGTCTGATCTCCAGTCATTTGGACAAAACAGCCTTTTCTTCTTATTTCAGAGCTTTGTATCAGAACTTCTCTCTCGACGGGAAGCAGCTGATTCTCAGATTTATTTTTTTTTGCTGCGTGGACAGATAATCTCATATTCCTTAAATTCACCGTTTTTTTCTTGTATTTTGTCCGAGTTTTTTGCAGTTTAGAAACCGTTAGTTATATTGTGTGCAGCTGAAGTTCCTCGTGGACACCGATCCCTTCAGACACCACATCGCCGAAAAAATACACTCACACATTTACTTTTTATTATCACGTTATGATTTTATAGCTCATTTTATGAAGTGTTACGCTTCTATTACACATTAAAAAAAAACGTATTTAATGTTTTTTAACTGCATTTCAGCATCGTTTTCTTCGACTTAAATCTTAATTATGTAAAGAAACGTGCAGTAATTTGAATATTTCAGCAGTCGCCTCTTCAGATGTTTTTTAGTAGATTTTTCTAACTATTATATTATATTTATATTTATAAGTATTATATTATACTTATATTTATAAGTATTATATGTATAACTATTATATATTTATAACTATTATATTATATTTATAACTATTATATTTATATTTATAACTATTATATTTATAACTATTATATTATATTCATAACTATTATATTATATTTATATTTATAACTATTATATTATATTTTTATTTATAATTATTATATTATATTTATAACTATTATATTTATAACTATTATATTATATTTTATTTATAATTATTATATTATATTTATAAGTATTATATTATATTTATAAGTATATATATATTTATATTCATAACTATTATATTATATTTATAAGTATTATATTATATTCATAAGTATATATATTTATATTCATAACTATTATATTATATTTATAAGTATTATATTATATTTATAACTATTATATTATAGTCATAACTATTATATTATATTTATATTTATAACTATTATATATCTTCTCTTTTCCACATGTTAAATATCCAGCCGTGTGCTCCTCTACTGGTGTGACACCGTGTGTGTGTGTGTGTGTGTGTGTGTGTGTGTGTGTGTGTGTGTGTGTGTGTGTGTGTGTGCGTGTCTTGGGGTTTTCAATCTGCAGAGTCAGTTATTATTGTCTCGATTCTTTTCATCTTTTATTAATTTTCAACGTGCAAATGAAGCAACTGTAAATGAGATTCATACAACTCGGAGTTATTTTTACATTCTTCCACTGAGTCGTCTCTGATATCCGTCTGAGCTCAGAGATGTTAAAACATTCTGTATAAAGAGAATTTGCTCCTTAATGTCAGTTTTTATGTTTTATTTTGAAAATTCCAACAGTTGTGACCTCTGAGGCGGTCGAACTCTGTGATGTTGAATCTCACCCCAGAAATCAGACGAGTGTAAATCTCTGAGCAGTTTTTTAAATGAATACAAATACAGAAAATGCAAATGAAGAATTTAAACAAACCAAATGTTGTCGGCAGCGAGCTGATCCAACATCTGATATTTAATTTATGGACACTGAGAACTGAACTTTATCTTTTAATATAAAAAATTTGGTTGGGTCAGTTGTGTTGAGATCTGGTGACTGAAGGCCACAGCGAACATGAAAGTACTCATCCGTCTTCATCAAACTATTCAGTGACCTGTGCGTTCTGCATTTATTATATCTGTGCACTGATTTCTGCAGGTTTTGCTATCAGAAGTCTCAGATCAGGAAGATATTAAAATAGAATCAGTGTTGCATCTGTCTGTCCAGCAATTTATTCCACTTTAAAATACAACCCGGTATCACACCAAAGTTTGTAATTCCCTCATCAGACCACTAGAGGGCAGCGTGTTAGTCATGTTAGGTAGGCAAACATCACGGTTTGGTTAAAACACATACATTTACATAAATAGTGTTAGTTATGTCAATTCACGTATGTTACGTAAATTATATACTTGTATGTAATGTTATGTCCGTAACTTCCTATCCAAGTTTTTAACACAAACACGAGTCCTCCAGGTGAAAGTCTTGTGTCGCCATTTTTGTTTGTTGGGGCCGAAAGTGACCATATTTGGACAAGTTGGGGGGGGGAGTGAGAATCTGACTCCGAACCCGAGGACACGATGTCCCGTTCACCTAGCTGAAACCTGACTGCACTTCAGACCTGTCAGTCAAACAGACACGCCCACCAAACAATCCGCTTTTTGAGGCCTAATATTTAACTAATGGTGGAATTATTTTCAGAAGGGCCACCAGAAAGTAATCATCAGATGACACCATGATGACTTCTGGAAACATTTGACTGTGTTTTAGGAGACAAGTTTAATGGGAGTCTACTGGAGACAGAGATTTTTAGAGGCAGCCCTAGTGGCCCTCAGTGGTATTGCACTTTATGGCACTCGGCCTCCCTTGCTAGAGCTAGAAGCTACGTCCACTTTTATATACAGGCAGTGGTTCCATCCCACCCTGACCTCCTCCTTACATGTTTTTAAAGTTCTTTGTTTTGTCACATAACCTCTTTCTTCAACTCATGTGCGTACTTTTCACGCCGAGGCAAAGCAAAACGTGACACTGACACAGTATCTAAATACAGTTTGGCGTGCTAGTGGGCTGGAAAATATATTTGTCACACACTTTGATGCTCTTTATTAATGACTATTTATGAATAAATATTTCTTATTGACTATTTACTATTGACTATTCACCAATGACTATTTACTAATGACTATTTACTTATGACTATTTATCAATGACTATTTACTAATGACTACTTATCAATGAGTATTTAATGACTATTTAATGACTATTTACCAATGACTATTTACTAATGACTATTTACCAATGACTATTTAGTAATGACTACTTATCAATGAGTATTTAATGACTATTTAATGACTATTTACTAATGACTCTTTATCAATGACTATTCAATGACTATTTACTAATGATTACTTATCAATGACTATTTAATGACTATTTAATGACTATTTACCAATGACTATTTACTAATGACTCTTTATCAATGACTATTCAATGACTATTTACTAATGATTACTTATCAATGACTATTTAATGACTATTTAATGACTATTTACCAATGACTATTTACTAATGACTCTTTATCAGTGACTATTTAATGACTATTTACCAATGACTATTTTCTAGTGACTTTTTACCAATGACCAGCAGTGTTACTTCCATCACTGCTGCTCTGTTGGAATGTGCATAGCCTCTCCCCAGGGGGTACGGAAAGAAGCGAGAGAGGGGAGGTGTGTAAGGGGGCGGGGCTAGAGTGTGTGCGCTCGCTGAGGGGGTCGTTGGTCTGCCGGGAGGCGGCGGGAGTGGAAGGTGTGAGCGGCATCATGCGCGCGGCTCTCCGCGGAGTCTCTGTCCGTGGTGCTGAGAGGGAAACGCGGGCTCTCCGAAGTCCTGATGTACGCGAGGCGTGACCTCCAGTCGGACTAATAAAGGAGTAAAAATGAAGTCGATCATCAATGCCTTAAAAAAGGAAGGTAAGACGGCAGCTCACTTTTTATTTTCACTTTTCTTCTTCTGGACAGAAAGAGTCCGGAACTTAAAGTGGATGTTCGGGTGTTTTGTCCGCGTGAAGCTGTTCAGCGCGTCTCTGGGATGGAGGTCGGAGCGGATTCAGGTTAGACAAGAAATCCGTCGGTTGTGTCTTTGTGCTCGGACCAAAAAGGAAAGCAGGCTGCGTAGTTTTTAGGTCACAGGAAGATGAGAAATGGAGAAATCAGCCACAGACTGCATGTGAGCCCGAACAGAACCGAACGGAACCGAACAGCCTCTCCATCTGCTGAGTGTGAAACAATGTTGGAGGTTTGGATTCATCCGCTGCTGCTTTTTTTCAATGAAGACGGACAGCAGCGCAGCCGGAGGGCTGGAAGGGAAACCAGCAATCTGGAAGAAATATGCACTTTAGATTTAATCCCTTTTATTGATATCACAGTAGTGTTTTTAAAAGAATTAACACTAATAATAACAATAATAAGAATAATAAAGTAGGTTTTAAATGTGAAATATCTGTATTAGTTAAGTTAGTCCCAAGATCCAGCAGGAAAATAAGAAGTGAATGATGTCAGTGAATCCTACAGTCAGTAAACAAGTTCAGTTCAAGAGAATCAGAGGAACAAAAATATTTTTAGATGCATGTCTGCAGTAAATGTTCTTTGTTCTCTCTGCAACAGGGATGTAAAGTCCAACATCATGTTGAAATGTGTGCAGTGAGGGATTCCTACCTGAAATGTTTGAAGCGGCGCTTCGGGCTCGCTGAGCTCTCCGGGTTACGTCTGATCTCTGCAGCTTTTTACTGAAACATCCAGAAGAGTGACGGACAGGTTGAAGTCCTGGTAGAAACCTGAGCGGAGACATGAAGAGCTGCTGCTGCATGCAGCGATATTAGAACTGATAACCAACCGTTCAACCAGAGTCCAGTAAAGTTCCATCAGAACCTGAACTCTTTCCTCTTTTAGGGTGAAAACACTCTAAAAACTATAAATACTTTATGTCAGCAGCAATTTGAGGTTCCACAGACTTATGAATCATCAGAGCTTTGCGTCATCACTGACATGCTAGTGTCAGATAACTGTTATTTACCCATCTGTCATCTCATGCAGTGTGGGATATTTTTACAAAGTGAAGGAAGTCACTTTTGTAAAAATTCCAATGAACTCTTGGACAGAAAAATATATATTTACAAAGAAATGGAGTGAAGAACATTGTTTTGCTGAGAACAGTTTGTCTGCTTGAGAAGAAAATCGGCATCGTACAGAAAGTTTCACGTCTTTTTTCTGGCTGCTTTGAAAACGAGAGCGTGTGAAGAATTTAAACATCTTTTTACCAAATCTGTGTAAAGCACTGAATCGCTTCCGACGGGGTGAACTGCTCCTCCGCTGCCTCTACTGGACAATTACTCCGGAGAAAAGCAGGAAGTAAGATGACGCAGTGTAAAGAGTAGAAGAAGAAGGAGGTCGGAGGGGGTTGGACGGTTTGAACACAGACTTTAACTTCATGTCCACGTGACAACAACCCTCAACGGATTTTAAGTTACAAATGGAAGTGAACTTATTCACAGACTTCCCGTAAACCGGATCGTTTTCTACACCTGAACGAGTGTTTCTTCGTGAGGCAGCCGGGTTTTCCAGAACCCACCTCGTTGTGAGTTTGTGTCCCAAACAGCGGTGGTTCTGACCAATCAGCGCCCAGTGAGGACGGACCGGCAGCTCCAGGTGTGGTTCAGGTGGCAACACAGCGAGAAGCAGTGATTTGATTGGTTGAAGTGAGCTCTTGATGGACAGATCGGTTTTCTTCCCGGTCTTTTCCGAACAGTTTCCGAGGACGACGTCTCCGATGGTTCTTGGTTTCAACTATCTGATGCATCAGACGCGACCATATCACAACGTTTACTGCGTGTTTATTATTGTTACCATGACAACAAAGTTTTGGTTGACCTGACGCTGGGACCCTCTCATAACCGATACGTTGTAGATAACAGCCGAGTGGGTCGGCGAGGAGTTGGAGGAGGTCCCGCTGAGGTTCAGATCGTGGAGCGCCCGCTCATCGTAACGCTGGCGGTTCAATCCCGGGTCCCTGTCCGCCTGCCAGAGTGCCCTCGGGCAAGACACTGAACCCACCCTGCCCCCCATGGCAGAGAGGATTGTGTGAATTGTAAAGCAGACAGTTTTCCATCAAATGCGCTAATAACACAAGCAGGTGGAAACTAACCTCAGAGAACTGAAGTTATTAACGCAAGTCTGAAATCTGAATTTTATATTATTTCCCTAAATATTCAATATGAGCTCAACCAAAACCAGAACTAGAATTCTAATCAATATGAATAACGAGAGAAAACAAGTCTTTGAATCTGAACATGTTTTTTTCTATTAGTGCTTCCGAAGGATCTAGAATCTGTAAAGTGATCCGACCTCCACGTCGTCCCGACGGCGCCTCCTACAGTTACTCAAAGATTCAGATCTGAAACTCAGCACTTAACCAGCGACTTTATTGACCAATCACATGTTATTCTCTGCTTTTTTCTTAAAGCTGATGTTAACTGTTGAGCCTCCTTCATGTGGGAGTTAAACACCACCTGACACCGTCACTCTTCCCCCTCGTGGCTTCTCACATTAACGGAGGGAACGCACGTTAAACACCGGACTGATTATTCGAATATTTATTATTACAATTATAAGTTGGACGTCACAGCTGTCAGGTTCTCGTTGAAAGGAGTTCAGATCTTGATGTGAAAATCATACACGTGTTTAATCACTCAAATCATTTGTGTTTGGAGCCGCTGGTTTGTTATTGAGGTGGAAAAGTTATTGTAAAAGAAAACTGGCTGTTACTTTACACTCTGCTTCATGTGACCCTGAGAAGGTCTCTGACATCTTTTTCGTTCATCGACCAATCCAGATTGTTTCTAATGAATGAGGGATTATTTTCAGATGGACCTCCAGAAAACTAAGAAGAAGGAGTGACTTTAGCTAACAACACCGAGATAACTGATGGACACATTTTATTCACTTTGGATTTGATGAGAGAAGTTGAATGGGAGTCTATGGAGCCGGAGGCTTTTTGGAGCCGACCTCTAGTGGCACTCGCTGGTATTGCAGCTGAAGACACTTCTGGATCGGAACCATTTTACAGACCTGAAGCTACGAACTCTTTTAGAAACAGTCTGTGATGTCACCTGACTTTTACCTCCAATATTCCTGAATCTCTGTTTCCTCACAAACTAAACGTACATCATTTCATGTAGCTCGGCTGACCTCTGACCCCCTTCTGTGTTTCTAGAGATTTAGTTCTATACATCCCAGTGATTGCTTTTCCAACTCTTACATAAGACACTCGGATTGTTCGCACCCCACGAGAGGAAGTGGAATTGTGTGTGTGTGTGTGTGTGTGTGTGTGTGTGTGTGTGTGTGTGTGTGTGTGTGTGTGTGTGTGTGTGTGTGTGTGTGTGTGTGTGTGTGTGTGTGTGTGTGTGTGAGCTACTTGGAGGCCCCACACACACCTCAGGGATGCAAGCAAATAGCCGGTTAGCTCCTGGATGTGCTAGCTCATTAGATAATATCAGCTCTCCTGCTGCAGGAGCGAGCAGGAGGTCGCTGATAAGGTTGATATCTTATATATATATTGAGGGTTGATAAGCAGGTCTGAGGGTTGATAAGGAGGTCTGAGGGTTGATAAGCAGGTCTGAGGGTTGATAAGGAGGTCTGAGGGTTGATAAGGAGGTCTGAGGGTTGATAAGGAGGTCTGAGGGTTCATAAGGAGGTCTGAGGGTTGATAAGCAGGTCTGAGGGTTGATAAGGAGGTCTGAGGGTTGATAAGGAGGTCGGAGGGTTGATAAGGAGGTCGGAGGTCTGAGGGTTGATAAGGAGGTCTGAGGGTTGATAAGGAGGTCTGAGGGTTGATAAGCAGGTCTGAGGGTTGATAAGCAGGTCTGAGGGTTGATAAGCAGGTCTGAGGGTTGATAAGGAGGTCTGAGGGTTCATAAGGATGTCTGAGGGTTGATAAGCAGGTCTGAGGGTTGATAAGCAGGTCTGAGGGTTGATAAGGAGGTCTGAGGGTTGATAAGGGTTCAGGTCTGAGGGTTGATAAGGAGGTCTGAGGGTTGATAAGGAGGTCTGAGGGTTGATAAGCAGGTCTGAGGGTTGATAAGGAGGTCTGAGGGTTGATAAGGAGGTCTGAGGGTTGATAAGCAGGTCTGAGGGTTGATAAGCAGAGGTCTGAGGGTTGATAAGGAGGTCTGAGGGTTGATAAGGAGGTCGGAGGTCTGAGGGTTGATAAGGAGGTCTGAGGGTTGATAAGGAGGTCTGAGGGTTGATAAGCAGGTCTGAGGGTTGATAAGGAGGTCTGAGGGAGGGTTGATAAGGGTCTGAGGGTTGATAAGGAGGTCTGAGGGTTGATAAGGAGGTCTGAGGGTTGATAAGGAGGTCTGAGGGTTGATAAGCAGGTCTGAGGGTTGATAAGGAGGTCTGAGGGTTGATAAGGAGGTCTGAGGGTTGATAAGGAGGTCTGAGGGTTGATAAGGAGGTCTGAGGGTTGATAAGGAGGTCTGAGGGTTGATAAGCAGGTCTGAGGGTTGATAAGGAGGTCTGAGGGTTGATAAGGAGGTCTGAGGGTTGATAAGGGTTGAGGTCTGAGGGTTGATAAGGAGGTCTGAGGGTTGATAAGGAGGTCTGAGGGTTGATAAGGAGGTCTGATAAAGGAGGTCTGAGGGTTGATAAGGAGGTCTGAGGGTTGATAAGGAGGTCTGAGGGTTGATAAGGAGGTCTGAGGGTTGATAAGCAGGGTTGATAAGGAGGTCTGAGGGTTGA